>NC_090726.1:16740433-16750433 GCF_036898095.1 Palaemon carinicauda | reverse complement strand
TGGCGGGTATAAATACCACCGTGCTATGCCCGGAGAGGCGCTCCACACTCAAGGGTTGCAAGTTCTACAACGTGGATATCCAATATATATATATATATATATATATATATATATATATATATATATATATATATATATATATATATGCAGAAGAACCACAGGGAAAATGAAAATACGAAGTATACGCTTAAGTCCTGACTAGTTTCGTAATACTTCTTCAGAGGACTGATTTATTGAGAGAGGTTTCTTTACATTTTATAGGGAAAGCAAACGTACGAACATACATATAGAGATTTAAAGAACAATAACACTTCCTTACCAGCTACCTGGGCTTCGTCAGGTGTTAAGTGGGCGGAGTCCCCAAGCTCATTAGACACCTGCCAAAAAGGGTCATTCCTAGTGGCAGGTAAATTCTTGTTTATCAGTACAGTTTATTTATATGAAAACACGGTATCCTTATCTATATAAATACATAAGCAAAACATACACATACCTACATATTTATATATATATATATATATATATATATATATATATATATATATATATATATATATATATATATATATATATATATACACATACATATACATATATACACATATACACAAATACATATATATATACATATATACACAAATACATAAATATATACACATACATACATACACATACATACATATGTACATATACATTTATATACATACAACATTAATATCATAAACATATAATCATGTATATATCAATACTTATATCTAGCATAACACTATATAGTGCCAATATACTTATGCATACTATATAGAATAATTGTACCCTTTAATGAATGGTAGCTTAGGTCTAAATATTAATTTCACAGCGACGTTAATTATTCATAATACATTCAATTCTACATTAAGTGGTTAATGTTTTTTTTATATAGCTCACAAATCTCTTTACATATATATATAATGCTTGTGAAAAATACTATATTGGTCAAACTGGTAAAGCCCTAGAAAAGAGAATTGAACAACATAAAAAAGTGTCAGGTATGCTCAAGATAATAATGCACTCTTTGCTCACGTTAGAGATAAAAATCACACCATTAATTGGTCAGGTGCAAAGAAATTGGTTCATTCAAATAACTTAGTGGAAAGACGCCTTTATATGTAAAGAGATTTGTAAGCTATATAAAAAAAACATTAACCACTTAATGTAGAATTGAATCTATTGTGAATAATTAACGTCGCTGTGAAATTAATATTTAGACCTAAGCTACCATTCATTTAAGGGTACAATTATTGGTGCCACTATAGCGTGAGGTTTACCACACTATAGCGTGAGATCTACCTCCCGTTAGTGCTCTAGCGTGAGGTCTACTGCTAAATTATTCGTCCCTCATAGATAAAACACATTTCATACATTTGTTTAAGCAATAAACACTTACTTTAAACATATCTTAGAAATGACTTAAATAGATCATTGGATTTCTAATTACATTAAAAAAAAGGAATAAAGGTAAAAATAAACATGTTATCATATATTTCCGTACATTTTTTTCTAGCGATACACTCTTCGTACATCAAACATGTTATCATATATTTCCATACTTTTATTCTAGCGATACACACTTCGTGCATCAAACAGGTTATCATATATTTCCATACATTTATTCTAGCGATACATTCTTCATAAATCAAACAGGTTATCATATATTTCCATACATTTATTCTAGCGATACACACTTCGTACATCTTCTAAGAATGACACAAATAGATCTGCTTCTTGAACTGTATCCGAGAGATTGTGCTCTCTTAAAAAGGCGAGTGCTGCTTCTTCTGTCAGAATGACTCTTCTATAAAACTGCTTCAGCAACATTTTTTGTACCCTCAATCGATGATATCTCTTTTAGGCCGAGGGAAAAACTGATTTACGAGCTGTGGGACGCTGGTCCCGTGGTAGACTTCACCCTCAACCTGGGTAGGCGACATATGGCGGTAAACCTCACACTATAGTAGCACCCAATTATTTTATATAGTATGCAATAGTATATTTGTACTATATAGTGTTATGCTAGATATAAGTATTGATATATACATGATTATATGTTTATGATATTAATGTTGCATGTATATGAATGTATATGTACATATGTATGTATGTGTATATATATATGTATGTGTATATATATATATGTATATGTGTATATATGTATATATGTATATGTATGTGTATATGTATGTATATATATATGTAGGTATGTGTATGTTTTGCTTATGTATTTATATAGATAAGGCTACCGTGTTTTCATATAAATAAACTGTACTGAAAAACAAGAATTTACCCGCCAGTAGGAATGACCCTTTTTGGCAGGTGTCTAATGAGCTTGGGGACTCCGCCCACTTAACACCTGATGAAGCCCAGGTAGCTGGTAAGGGAGTGTCATTGTTCTTTAAATCTCTATATGTATGTTCGTACGTTTGCTTTCCCTATAAGATGTAAAAAAACCTCTCTCAATAAATCAGTCCTCTGAAGAAGTATCACGAAACTAGTCAGGACTTAAGCGTATATTTCGTATTTTCATTTTCCCTGTGGTTCTTCTACATCTGAGCATCACGTTTTCCTGTGATTTTTACGCATATATATATATATATATATATATATATATATATATATATATATATATATATATATATATATATATATATATATATACATATATATATATATATATATATATATATATATATATATGTATATATTTTATATATATATATATATATATATATATATATATATATATATATATATATATATATATATATATATATATATATATATATATATATATATATATATATATATATATATATATAATATACACTCAAATAATCACGGACAAGAAAGCTGATTACCGTCTTTGTAGAGAATCGGGTATCCAGAGAGATAACAATTAAGAATACTGAGAGAGAGAGAGAGAGAGAGAGAGAGAGAGAGAGAGAGAGAGAGAGAGAGAGAGAGAGAGAGAAACTACCTACCTGGCAAAGGGATGTACATCAGAATGATGATGTACTTGCTGCAGCAGAATATGTATCCTGAGAAATAATGTAAATATTGTGCATTAGTACTAACGTCGTCCGGTCATTGTACTACACACCTACTTTTGCCGCAATTGCATCGTACGGTGCACGTACGGACTACGTACTTCTTTTAATTCCCTACGACAAACGTGCGTGGCTCGTACTTGTAACGCAAGTTACACGCAAATTACACGCACGACCAATGTGCGGAGATCATGCTACAGAAAATCCTACGGCACGTAAGTTGCACGTAAGTCACACGCACGGCATACTTGCGCCAGACGTGCAGCCTATCTGCGACTTCAAATTTTCTTGACTGCCGCAGAACATTTTAGTGCAGCGAGTGAAGATTCTGCGGCTGGTGTATGGCGGGCTACGAGGTCAAAGACTGTTGCGTGCCCCTTGCGACACACCGACGATTTCACACAAATTTTGCCCGTATACGGGGGGTAGTACGGCCAGTTGTGCCCAACCCCATACTCATTGTTCTTTCTCGTAACTTTTAATATCAGACAGACGCTAAGCAAGAAAGGCAAGAAAAGGGTAAAAAAGTGAACAAATAAAGTCTCGTAACTGAGCATTTACAGTCACTCGATGGTAATCCATTTCCATTTTGGCTTAACTGTGCAAGCTAATCTTGTAGTCGTACAGAGTTATTGTGTTGGAAGACTTTCTTTTGAAAAGTTCTATAGTGATGCACCGAAGCCTATCTTTTTATAGCCTCGGGATATATAATGTAAATATGGTTTCTATAGTGCCATTGCAAATACGTATCCGTATTTTCTTTCCGCTGAGACAAGGAAACGCACTGAGGTGTATACTCTTCTTTATTATTTTTTCCCGTCGATTAACCATCTTTGAATATGTGTTCTGAATTATTCCGGCTATAAAAAAAAAAAAAAAAAACATCATAAATACATTCAGAAGTACATAGGCATGAAGGAAAAAATTAAATTATCCTTATAAAGAACCTTTTTTTGTAGTATTCTTTTCTTTTCAATATGTATTCTAAATAATTTCATTTATGAAAAACTTCATAGCTACACAGACATATATAGGCATAGACGCCAAAAAAAAAAAAAAAAAAAATTATTATGGACCTGTGTTTGGTGTTATACCTTATTTCCATTACCAAAGAATCGTTATTATAGCATTCCTAATCTTCACTCTGATTTCACATCTTATTATTCCACATGCCCTTTCCTTTGTACATAAAATATCTGTTTTAATGTTGTTAATGCTTTTTAAATATTTTGTTTTAATTTGTTATTATTTATTTTATCGTTTATTTATTTCCTTATTTCCTTTCCTAACTGGGGTATTTTTCCCTGATGGAGCCCTTGGCTTAGAGCATCTTGCTTTTCCAACTTGCTTTTCCAACTAGGGTTGTAGCTTAGATAATAATAATAATAATAATAATAATAATAATAATAATAATAATAATAATAATAATAATAATAATAATAATAATAATAATAATAATAATAACAATAATAAATTCCTTTCCCCAACGTAATTGTTGGTAAGGATGGTCTTGTAAATATTTCAGCTCTGGTTGAGCTTTCAATTGATGTATGGTTTTTTTTCTTTTTTTAAATGTTTTACGCTTTTTTCTCCCAAAATTCAACACAATTGTAGATAGTTGCATAAATAACACCATTGATTGTTTCAGCAACTGGAAATAATATCAGGTATGTAAAAAAAATTATCAAAACGATTTGATACTGAGAAACTACAAATAAAATATTGCTCTTTCATCGTTATGCAAGATGCATGAGTTAAAAATGTCATTGTTCATTGTTGGGTAATTGCTATTTTATAATGTACATTAATGGTATTGAGTACATAAGAATATGCCGATATAGAAATAATAATGACATGAAAAAACCCATAATCATATAAGAAGGGGAATTAGGTTGACTCTACATTTAAAGTAACAGAATAGAGGAGGTAAGTTTCTTCCCATTAATGAGTAGCATTTTAATTTCTTCAACAAATAATACGATGTTGAAAATGGCTGTCTCTACTAAAAGCTAAGCCTTAGCAAGAAGTAAATGCGAATGAAAATCATACGGGATTGGCAATCTTGGTTACTGTGCACTTCAAAGTCTTAACACAGTTGGAAGAAAGTAGAACAGGCCCCAATTGGAAACAGAACCTTACAACATACAGCGTCAGGACCTTGCCTCGGGGAGATATTCTTAATGCGTTACCAGAAAAATTAAGAGAAATTGATTAGGATATGATAGGATTGAGTAAAATTAGATGAATTGGGGAATCCTATATAGAGTTAAAAGTGGGTCATGAATTTGGCTTCAGGGGACATGAAAGAAGCAAGGAAAATTTACTGGATTTTCTTATTAATAATTTTTGTTTAGGTAACGCACACACAAATAAACACACACATATATAAATACACGCTCACACACACACACACAAGCACACACACACACACACACACACACACACACACATATATATATATATATATATATATATATATATATATATATGTTTGTATGTATGTATGTATGTATGTATTTGGGTATGCGTCTCAATGTGTATATGTATGACAGTATACACATTCATGTATAAGTGTTTGTGCCTTCTCGTTATTATTGGTTTATTTCGTTTTCAATAATCAATCAATAACTAAATTCCTAATTCCAAAACCATCCTGCAACGGGATTTTCGCGGAAATAACATCATTAGGGTAAAGGGAATGTAATTACTTGAAAAGTTTATTTACAAAATAGTATTCAAAATGTATTATATATATATATATATATATATATATATATATATATATATATATATATATATATATATATATATATATATATATATGTATATATATATATATATATATATATATATATATATATATATATATATATATATTCAAATAAGCCATATATTTTTGATACATTCATGTCTGGATTCTCTTAACGACCTCGGGATCAGAGCCCCAGGCGATATCACACAAAAACCAGAGCTTGTGACCAGCCGGGAATCGAACCCTGGTCCGGCAAAATTGTAGACAGTGACTACCACTTGGCCACTGTGTCTACAAGTTTGTCGGACCATGGTTCGATTCCCAGCCGGTCACAAGCTCTTGTCTTTGTGTGATTTCGCCTGGGGCTCTGATCCCGAGGTCATTAAGAGAATCCTGACATTAATGTATCAAAAATATACGGCTTATTTGAATATGAAAAACACGTCTAAATGCGCAAAATTTATCATATATATATATATATATATATATATATATATATATATATATATATATATATATATATATATATATATATATATATATATGTATATATATATACTGTATATATATATATATATATATATATATATATATATATATATATATATATATATATATATATATATATATGATAAATTTTGCAAATTTTTACGTGTTTTTCATATTCAAATAAGCCATATATATTTTGATATATTAATGTCTGGATTCTCTTAACGACCTCGGGATCAGAGCCCCAGGCGAAATCTCACAAAGACAAGAGCTTGGCTCCGGCCGGGAATCGAACCCTGGTCGGCAAGCTTATATAGACAGTGACTAACCCAGTGGCCGAATGGGTTAGTCACTCTCTATATAAGCTTGCCGACCAGGGTTCGATTCCCGGCCGGAGCCAAGCTCTTGTCTTTGTGAGATTTCGCCTGGGGCTCTGATCCCGAGGTCGTTAAGAGAATCCAGACATTAATATATCAAAATATATAAGGCTTATTTGAATATATATATATATATATATATATATATATATATATATATATATATATATATATATATATATATATATATATATGTATATATATATATATATATACTGTATGTAAATAAAATGTTGAGTACCATTTGGTGTTTTCTCTGATAAATTTCAGGGTTCTCTGACGTTTCAATGAGGACCGGCGCTTGTGCACCCCCTTTTTAAAACATTTTACGCCTTACAAAGAATCTTTGAAAAAGTGGTTCTGTACCGTAGATGTTTCATACACTCTTGTACACTGTAATGCTATTGCTTCTTTTATCTCTTTCTCTGTACTGCAGTGATAACAGAAAAAACAGTTTAAGCTTGCCATCGCATTTTTCATATTGTTGGAATTTTTTTACTTTTTCACTCTTGAATGTTTGTATATAAGTCCATTATCCTGTTGAATAACCCTCACTTGCGTTCACCTCACCAGTTAGTACCCAATAGCCACCTTGCGGACATACACACACACACGCACACACACACACACACACACACATATATATATATATATATATATATATATATATATATATATATATATATATATATATATATATATATATGTACGTATATACTATATTTATATAAATATATATTTACATATACACTGCATATATATATATATATATATATATATATATATATATATACATATATATATATATATATATATATATATATATATATATATATATATATATATATATATATATATATATAAGGGTGTGTGTGTTTGTTGTTTCCTTCCCTGTGTCAAATATCAATCGTAATTCTGAAAGAAAGACAATGTGTAACCACATAGTCATCTACTATTCAAGTGATCTGCTGTGCAATTCTAACGACTCTAATTTAAGAAAAAAAAAATAGTACCCACTGTCCATCTAAAATCTACTTGAAAGAATGATAAGTTTAGTCAGGAAATCTAATAATAATAATAATAATAATAATAATAATAATAATAATAATAATAATAATAATAATAATAATAATAATAATAATAATAGATATCTAAGAAATTATTATATACATGAAAGAATAATATGTAAATAAAAGATCCAGTTTGTTGGGGCAGAATTTATTGGATAACTTTCTTTATAAAACGAAAGGTTTCGCTATATTACTCTTCGTCAATTTTACAGAGTCGTGACAATCTCTACTTTAAAGATTAAGTTGAAAAATCTCGAAATATTTCCTGACCGAAAGTTGCAATGGATAAAATTGGAGTCCGCGTCGTTCAAGATTGATATCCACGTTCATTCTTGTCAAAAGATAATGGTCTCTCTCTCTCTCTCTCTCTCTCTCTCTCTCTCTCTCTCTCTCTCTCTCTCTCTCTCTCTCTCTCTCTCTCTCTCTCTCTCTCTTTTGAAGAAACACATTTATAAAGCATGCAAGTTATTGTTTCCTTTAGGAGGGAAATGTTTAAACCTTGGTTGTTTACTTTTTTTCTATTTTTTGTGAATGTTTGGTAACAGATATGGTAAAAAATCCTTAGAGCTAAATGATGGATATTTATACCATTACACCGAATACACTGTTCTGTATTGTGTGTCATATATTCGTTAACGTTACCAGACCTTGGCGATGGTATAATGACATTATGGTATTATCATACATAAGTACTCAAAAAAGAAAAAGAATAAATAAATAAAACACTTTGTGAATTGTCAAAGTAATGAGTAGATTAAATATTCATGACATATAAATATCTAATAAGATTTTCTTGGATGTCTGCTTATGCAAATATATTTATGAATAGAACAAATATTAAATAATTAAGTGCATTGAAAACCTTAACCCTTAGTTTTGTCACATATAACTCAATTCCATGCCATTAATTCACATCTGCATATTGATCTCTTAAAATCCTTTACAGCAAAATACATATGTATGTATTCACATTTCGCACAAAACTATTTTTGCATGGCAACATATTTTTTTTTTTTTTTGAATAACAAGAGGATGAATATATCACGTTTTTATATTCGAAATAACTGTTATTTTTATATAATTCTCTCCACGTTTTATTTTATTAACAGACACCAAGCAGGGGCGACTTAACAAATGCAAATAAAAAAGGCAAACAAACAGAATTTTGACGCCGAGCATTCACAGTCACGTCAGTAATCCACTTTGGCCTAACTGAGCAAGCAAATCTTGTGGTCGCCCTGGAGTTACTGTATTCACAGGTTTTCTATTGAAAAGTTTCAGTGGAACGTGTCATTGAAGGTTTTTCATTTTTAGGTGCGATATCGCCATGTAACATATATTCTTTCTTATTCATTTCTTATTCACTCTGTCGTGAGTATTTAGCTAGATTTCCAATTCACTCATAATACATTTATTAAAGTTATAAGGAAATACATGACTTCATGGACTCAAATGAAAACCAGACATATATTGTTACATTTAAAGAAATGAGGTGAAAATAATGTTTAGGGAGCATTAATTTTATTTTCATGCAATTTTACCGGTCTTCCTTAATGTTGAATTATCTATCTATGCTTCTCCAAGATCGAAAGTTACGCTGATTATGTAATTAAGTAATTAAAAATGTATTTTCTAGATATTCATATCTAACATCAACTAAGCTCGGCAGAATATTACCAAACAACGCAATGCATATCATCGCTTCAGTAGTCAGAACTAAAAACACTTTTACAATAGCACAAACCACCATTGATTAAGACGATCTGCTTTGACATTTACATCCGAGAAATGTTCACATGGAAGCAAAAAATAATAATCTCTAGAGTAACCAGAGAAACGTCTATGTTCATCAGTTTGTATAAACAAGACATTGGAGTGGGTGGGACGGGTGACTTGGATGAATGTCTTGTTATGTTTTGTGTCAAATTTGTCTTCTGATCACGTTACGTCTGGACTCAGAGTTGTGTGTAGTTATTTTCATACCCAGGAAGGAGGAAATGGATAGCTAAGGTTCATTCAGGTCAGGCTAAGGAATGGAGATGCAGCCAAGCTCAGGTTTCAGATGAATTGCTATTTGGGTATAAGGCTGATTCTGTATTGAATGGAATGAAAAAAAAAAATATTATTCGCGAATGATATATTCTTTTTTTTTTTTTTTGTATGGGATCATCTGAACACATACAATGTTCTTGTATAAAATGTCACACACAAATACATACACAAACGCATGCA
>NC_090726.1:16730433-16737933 GCF_036898095.1 Palaemon carinicauda | reverse complement strand
GTTATTTTCGTTATTCTACCAGTAAGGTCACTAATTGCAAAGCATTTTCGTTATTCTTCCCGTAAGGTCTCTGATTGAAAAGTGATATTTTCGTTATTCTACCAGTAAGGTCTCTGATTGAAAAGTGTTATTTTCGTTATTCTACCAGTAAGGTCTATGCTTGCAAAGTATTATTTACGTTATCCTACCAGTAAGGTCTCTGATTACAAAGTGTTATTTTTGTTATTTTACCAGTAAGGTCTCTGATTGCAAAGTGTTATTGTCGTTCTTCTACCAGTTAGGTCTCTGAATTCCAAGTGTTATTTTCGTTATTCTACAAGTAAGGTCTCTGACTGCCAAGTGTTATTTTCGTTATTCTACAAGTAAGGTCTCTGATTGCAAAGTGTTATTTTCGTTGTTCTTCTAGTAAGGTCTCTGATTGCAAAGTGTTATTTTCATTATTCTACTAGTAAGGTCTCTGATTGCTAAGTGTTATTTTCGTTATTCTACCAGTACAGTCTGATTGCTAAATGCTATTTTCGTTATTCTTCTAGTAAGGTCTCTGATTGCAAAGTGTTATTTTCATTATTCTACCAGTAAGGTCTCTGATTGAAAAGTGTTTTTTTTCGTTATTCTACTAGTAAGGTCTCTGATTGAAAAGTGTTATTTTCATTATTCTACCAGTAAGGTCTCTGCTTGCAAAGTATTATTTTCGTTATCCTACCAGTAAGGTCTCTGGTTGCAAAGTGTTATTTTTGTTATTTTACCAGTAAGGTGTCTGATTGCAAAGTGTTATTTTTGTTTTTCTACCACTAAGGTCTCTGATTGCGAAGTGTTATTGTCGTTCTTCTACCAGTTAGGTCTCTGATTGCCAAGTGTTATTTTCGTTATTCTACGAGTAAGGTCTCTGATTGCCAAGTGTTATTTTTTTTATTCTTCAAGTAAGGTTTCTGATTGCACAGTGTTATTTTCGTTATTCTATCAGGATGGTCTCTGATTGCAAAGTGTTATTTTCATTATTTTTCTAGTAACATCTCTGATTGCAAAGTGTTATTTTCGTTATTCTTCTAGTAAGGTCTCTGATTGCAGTGTTATTTTCATTATTCTACTAGTATGGCCTCTGATTGCAAAGTATTATTTTTATTATATTTTCTGGGCAACCGTAGTTTAAATTTGATCTTGGATGTTCCAATGAAAACACCTAAATACTATGTTAAATTCTTATTGCAGTCAAAATATCCTCGTAATCTTTCTCAAAGTTGAATTAAAGTTTGAAATAAGATATATTTAGACAAAAGCAAACGGTATAAATTTGAAATGTGACACTCTTAGAATTTATTTAACCTTGAGGTAAGATAACATTCTTGATGAAAATAATAAGCCAACTGTTCTCTATGCTGTCAAAGTTTTATCATTTAATATAAAACGATAAAAGAAGCGTAGATTATTTTTTTAAAAATGCATTAATATTTCAGGTAAATTTTACATCCTAAAATACATCACTTCATGGAATCTATTATTGTTTTATACATAACGTTAAGAATTGCGCAAAGAATCAATTAGCTTTTTTTTATTAATATTATTCATTACAAATTCCATTTAAAAATGCTTAAAATAATGTTATTTTCTAAATAATAATAAATGGTTTTATCTCCGGTTGGAATCCAAATTCTTTTTAAGATGAATTTATTCAACACTTTTATGAAAATATTCTTAAAATATACAGTGGAAAACACAAAGGTACAATCACAGACAAAGACACACACACATATATATACATACATACATATATATATATATATATATATATATACATATATATATATACATATATATATAGATATGTATATATATATATATATATATATATATATATATATATATATATAAATATATATATATATATATATATATATATATATATATATATATATATATATATATATATATATATGTATATATGTATATATATATATATATATATATATATATATATATATATATATACGTATTGCTAACATTAAGTTTATCAACTTTTTGTATATACTTATCATTGGAAGTGGTTTTTATGAATTTTGATCGTTTCATGATACTGCTGTATGAGCTGATAACGTCATGTTAATTAAAGAAGAGAGTAGTATCATAGTTATAATGTAAATCCAAGAATAGTTGAGTAAGTAAACGAAGTAACTGTGAATATCATACTATAACTTTATGATGAAATTCCTCCATATATCAGAAATTAACAATTGAAAGTGCCAGTGGCTATTCGCTAATACCAAACCGTTTCCTGTGAAGAATAATATCATGTGTTTCCTATACACTGTCAAAATAAACCGTAATTTTAATCGGAAATTCCCCGTAAAAATATACTGTTCACAGCCGTATTTCAGTAAAATGCAGGCGACCGTAATTTTATATTACTTTGTTATTATCTTTTACGGGTTGGTGGCCGTAATTTCCACCCTTTACGTTTATATATCCGTTTTTAAAACGGTAAAGATCGTGCAATAAATGTTGTCATCCATTTGCCGTTTTTTTATGAAAATTGTGTAGACTTTTCACTACAATTCCACTATTTCCAGATGGCGATCTTCTACGTGGTTGTTTTTCTTGGTATTCATAATATATGTAATGGCCAATACACAGGTGTTAGCCCATACAACCCATACCAACAGCTCTGCCAGCAACAGAATTGCCAACAGCCCGGGGGATACATGAACCCATGTTGTTATTATCGACAACCAGTCCCTCCTGTCATAGTTACTACGCCGGCCCCTGTTACATATGCACCGCCAGTCGTCATTCCACCCCGGGTCCCTTGCCAGCCTATGTATTGCCAACAGCCCAGGCCATACATAAACCCATGCTGTTACTATACATCACCAGTTCCTATTACTGTGCCAACTACAACTACAACTACAACTACAACTACTACCACTACTCCTGCACCGCCGTCTCCACCGACGATTCCCCCTGTACCAATTGTGCCTTGTTATCATCACTGTGGGTAAGTAACAACTCATTTCATTTATTTATTTTGCTTTAATTTTTATATAAAGCAAACGCTCTTAAAATAACAATGTGGAATTTTAAACACACATAAATACTCATACACACACCTAAACAAACATACTTGTATTAGTCCACTGAAGGACAAAGGCCTCAGGTATGTTCTTTCCCTCTCGTTTGTTTATGATTTTTCCATGCCATTGTACAGTATACACACAACATTTCTTAGCTCATCAATCCTTCGTCTTCTCTTCCTTCCCCTGCTTCTTTTGCAATCTCTAGGAACCAATTATATTATTCTATATATTCATCGACTATATTCCATTCTCATTATAGGTCCTGCCCAAGTCCATTTCTTTTTCTCATATGCTAGAATATCTTCTACTTTAGTTTGCTCTCGTATCTATGTTGCTCGTTTTTTCTGTTTCTTAGTTTTATTCACATCAATATTCTTTCCATAACTCTTTGAGTTGTGAGTAGCTTATGTTTTAAGGTTTCAGTAGGGCACCAAATTTCTGATGAATAAGTAAAAACTGGTATGACTATCTGACTAAATACTTTTTATTTTAACAAGAACGTTACATCTTAATTTCACATTCTATTTTGTTTACCAAAAACTCTCCATCCTATTCTTATCCTTCTTCTAATTTCGACCTTATGTTCTGGGAAACAATTACTCTTTGTCCTGTGTGCCTATATTCATTAACAATCTCTAGATGTTCGCCCATAATCCTTATTTGTTGCCTCTCTGACTTTCATTGTATATCTTTTAATTTTTACGTAAATTAATTTTTAGTCCTACATTTCTGATTTCTCTATTGAAATTCTCTATCATCTTTTGCAATTTCTCCCATTATTCACTGAGCAGAATTATGGTATCTGTTTTTAGTCTTGAGTTGTTAAGGTATGTCCCATTAGTGTTAATTCTTACATTTCCCAGTCTAAATCCACAAAAACTTCTTCTAGGCATGTTGTGAATAATTTTGGAGAGATGGGGTCTCCCTGTTTAACTCCTTTCTTAATTAGAATTTTCCTACTATCTTTATCTAGTTTTAGGATTGCTGTACTTTGCGTGTAGAAATCTTCAAATGCTCTAACATAATGTTTATCTATTCCTTGTTTGAAGCGTTTCCTTTTGACAGAATCAAAAAGTGTTCTCATAGTCAATAAATACCAAACATAGTTGTTTGTTAATTTTTTCAACAGTTGATATTGTTGTTGAATAACTTCTTCTAAAGCCTGCTTGCTCTATTGGCTGATTGAAATCTAGCTGTCGTTCTATTTAACCTTATATGACCTTTGTAGATGTTCAATATATTTCGAAGTGTAAACTTATTGGGCGGTAATTTTTCCATTCTTTTGTGTGTGTGTGTGTGTTTTTTTTTTTTTTTTTTTTTTTTTTGATGAGTATAATGAAGAAGTTTTCCTAATCTGTACGTATAGAGCGTTCTTTTAGACATTTTTTTTTAAAAAAAGTTCAGTGAGTTTTAATACCATGAAATCTAGATTAATTGTTCTGCCCCGTTCTCCTGCTTTGTCATTTTCAAACCTTTTAATACTTTCATAATATTTCCTTCTGGTACTTTTTACACCGGCTTAGGTGTTTCATTATTTCTGTTGGCAAAGGCATTTTTTATATAACTATTGTATAGCATTCTTTAGAAACCCTCTACAGTTTTTACAGCTCTGTCTCTTTTTTTGATATTTCTAATTTCTTCCTTTAATGCAATTATATGTTGGCACCATATTCCTAGTCTTCATATTGTTAACTTGATGCTGAATCTTTTTCTTTAGTGTTTCATTATTTTTTGAGTGATTGTGTTTACGAATATTTAGGGTTTTTTATTTTATTTATTTTATTTTAATAATTCTTTTAATTTTATTTCATATCTTTTGGATATTACCCTAATTACTAATCTTTCCTTTTTTATGTTTTGAGGGTTTTCTGATAGTTTTCCTGAACATTATTTAAGAACTTTTCCACCTAACTCTTGTGCTGATCCACATGCAAATTTTGTTAAATCACTATTGATTTTTTCTTTATTTACTTTTATTTTATCATGTAGTTTTAAGCACCTATTTTGTATGGCTAAACTAAGCTCAGAAGATTTTCTCCTGTTGTAAGACCGTTCTTTTTTGTAAAATTAGTTTTTCTCTTCCTCTCCTCACATCTAGACTATTCTAAGCTTGACTTTAACCTATTTAATAAAGTTACATCTTTTACTGAATAGGCTCTTGCACAGAATAAAATCTATTTCGTGTTTCATTTCTCCATATATTTTTGTTCATGATTTTTTTATTGTTTCTTTCAGAAATTCTCCATGCTCATTTCTTCTCTCATTTCTTTTGTCTATTCCAAATTTACACATTGCTGATTCTCCTCTCTTCTTTAATCTACTTTAGAATTAAAATCACACAAAATAAATGTAAACTGAGTGAATTTTTATCTCTAGATCTTCATAAATAATTTATATTTTTACCTTACAAAATTTGTATCAATAAAAAAACCCACTCCAGTTTTTTGTTTCTTTCATAGGGAGTATATGAATGTAATATCGTGTGTTCCTCACGGTAGTGTTCTTAGCCCATTACTTTACATAATACATACACACGACTTGTGGTTTGCCCTATATAAAATAGGTCAGTGCATATGGAGATGATGATACTATCTTTGCATTAATTCCATCTCCTGATTGTAGATCTGGCTTGCTGAATCCCTTAATAGAGATGTAGCTAAAATTAGGGCATGGTGCAAATTATGGGGTATGGAATTAAACCTAACGAAACCCAAAGTATGATTATAAGTAGGTCGGGGACAGTGATTCCTCAATGCTGAGCATTGATGTTTCTTTAACTTGAAATTTTAGGTGTAATTCTCGACAGAAAATTTACTGTTTAGAAACTCATTAGTTATGTCTCTTCTCCAATTGCAAAAAAAAATGGTATATTGTTAAAATATTTAAAAAATTTTGAATATCAATCTATTCCGAAAAAGTTTTTTAGTTCTTTCATTCTACCTTGTTTCGAGTATTGTTACTGTATCTTGTTTGGTCCTGGACTACTGATTCACATCTTAATTTGTTGGACAGGAACTTAGGGTCTATTAGATTTCTTTTTCATAATCGGGATATTAATCTATGGCACCGTCGTTCAATTGGTTTCCTATGCATGTTGCATAAGATTTTTCATAACTCTGACCATCTTGTGCTTACGACTGTACCGTCCTATTCGTAATACTAGGTATGCAGTTAATTCTGATAGTTATGCCTTGTCCATCATAAGACTCAATACTACATAGTATTCTGGAAGTTTTATTCCAGCTGTGACTGGGATGTTGAATGATCTTCCTTAGCAGGTTGTTAAATAGTGAAATTTCATAAGTTCAAACTTACAGCAAATGTTTTTATGTTGATCAACCTTACATAGGTCTCTTCATAGTTTACAAATGAAAGATCTGTTCTGATGTTTTTACAGCTCTTAAAATATTCTATTACAATAGTTCCTTAGTTCTCTTGTAGTTTATTTATTACCTTATTTCCTTTCCTCACTAAACTATTTTTCCCTGTTCGAGAAGTTGGGTTTATAGCATCTGCTTTTCCAACTAGAGTTTTAGCTTAGCTAGTAATGATAGTATGCAAAAAATCATAATTATGGTTCCTGAAAACCTTCATATTCAATGAGCCCATGGCCAAAAATATTATAATCCATTAAAATTAATTTGAAATAACAAGTAATTTTCTGGTTCTTGCATGGTTTCAGAATCTATGTTTATATGAATCTGAATGAGTTTTTCCTATAAACATTGGAGTTCATAAAAAGTAATGCATAGTCAAATATCTTCCATCTTTGAATTTAATAGAAGAGTTGATATTATTTTAAAGACTTTAAAAGTTATCAATAGTAAGAGAACAAATAACCATTATATCTCATTCATGCGATATCATCCATATAATATAATCTCTTTCATCTTTAAATATAACTGAATAATTGATATTATTTCAAAGACTCTAAAAAGTTATCAATATTAAGAGAACAAATACCATTATATCTCACTCATGTGATGTCCCCCATATAATCTATTTTTTACTTGCATATGTATCGTATTACAAAAGGAGAATTTATTTTTTCATGATTTTCATTTTAAACTAGGTACTGTCCACCTGTTCAACCTGGTACAGCAGCTACACCAGCAGTTGTTCCAAAGGCACCTACTTGCCCCTATACAGGGCGTCGGAGGAGAAGTACTCAGGTAAATAAGCATAGGTCGACGGGCACTTGCACACACATACGCATATATCATCAGACACTGTATCTCATGTCATTTTAAGATATAACTTTGTTATTATTATTATTATTATTATTATTATTATTATTATTATTATTATTATTATTATTATTAATTGCTAAGCTACAACCCTAGCTGGAAAATCAGGATGCTATAAGCCCTAGGGCTCCAACAGGGAAGATAGCTCAGTGAGGAAAGGAAATAAGGAAATATACTGGAGGAGA
>NC_090726.1:16710433-16720433 GCF_036898095.1 Palaemon carinicauda | reverse complement strand
TGCCTGAAGTGCGATAATGCCATTTATATCATGTGGGCGATGCCACTTCAAACTTTAGCATATGATGGACTTTTAAAAGAATACTTTTATTCTTCTTGTAAGCCTGTGATCGACCGATTCGTTTAAACTTCTCAGTAGTGTGTGTGGATGACCGAACGATTGTTTTTTTAAGTTGAAAAGGTAACATAAATCTCTTTTTATAGTTTATATATGAAAGAAGAATTTTAATGTTTTTACTGTTCGGAAAATATCTCATTTCAAATTTTGATTACTTTCTATATAGTTTATCTATATTCTTATTTCTTTTCCTCATTGAATTATTTTTCACCGTTTTAGCCCTTGGGCTTATAACATCCTGATTTCCCAACTGGGGTTGTAGCTTAGCTAGTTATAATAATAATAATAATAATAATAATATTAATAATAATAATAACAATAAATACTTAGACCCACAATTTCAGTAGTTAAAGGAGGAATATAGCGGTGACAGTATTAAAATTTCCTCAGGGCTTATCAGGCTTAAGAAGCAAAACGACTTGATGACTGAAATTTAAACAATAAACACACCAAACACGTGGAAAAGGTCAAATATATTAGATTCTGTGTTTCATGTTAAAAGTGTTTTTAGGCGGAAGGAAAGAAATGGTGAGATTCAAGTGAAAGGCATCGAAGGTATTTAAGAAAGTTAATCGAAAAGTTGGTAAATTCTACCGTCCATAATAGGGAAGTGGAAATTCGAAAGTATGACATTTGTTATTAGAAACTTAACTCCAGAATAACCGGTCTTAAGGACCATCAGTAGAATAATTGAATGAAATAAAATAGCCAATAACTTAGAACAGTATTTACAAAAGGGGAGTGAATCAAATGACCAGTCTTCTAGGGGCATCAAAGAAAAAGAAGAAATAAAAATTATTCTAGTGCAGTAAGTAGAGTGTAGAAGGAAGAGAGTTAACTATTCCTTTAAGACAGTTAGTACAATACTGAAATTAAAGATATGTACCGTGTCTCTAAGATTTTTAAGTATAACAGAAAAGTGTAAGACTGTTGGCTTAAGGAACAAGAGAAAGTACAAAGTGAGCGATGAGAAATGTGGGCTTAAATTGACATGAACTAATATGAATTGGTGAATTATAAATGGTAAGTAAAATTAATGAGGCTCAGTCATTGGAGAAATGGGATTTAAGTTATGATATGTTCATAAATTGAAAACGAAATGCGTTAAGTAGGAAGCTATTGAATTTGACAAATTAGCGTTACTGCAAAGACTGTGGTGAATTAATTTGTTGGACTTACTTGCATAAGGAAATTATTATGATTATCATTTATAGCATGTGGATAAGAATAATAATAAACAGAACTTTTATATCCGTGGGTGGTTTTGAAAATAGTGTCTATAAAAATACAGGAAAGGGTCTAAAAACGAATTAATTAAGATTGAGGATAACGATATCATTGGAATGATATAATATGGAAGACACGATTGTACTTATTGCTTATTGATTATTAGGCGGCCATGTTGATGCTATTGTATTTTATTTCTTAAATGATTTTTTTTACAATGGTTACAGTCAACATATATACTTATACCTAATACCCTAATGAACAAAGATTTGATTAGGAATAATTTCTAAATATTTTTTTTTTAGATTACTGTACACTGTAACACGTCATTGTGAACTATAGGAATTACAGCGAAATAAAATTTGAAATATACAGTATAAATATATATATATATATATATATATATATATATATATATATATATATATATATATATATATATATATATATACACACATATATATATTATATATATATATATATATATATATATATAAATATATATATATATATATATATATATATATATATATATATATATATATATATATATATAAATATATATATATATATATATATATATATACATATATGTATACAGTATATATTTATAACTCAAAATAGAAATAAACAAACATATCTATGATAAATATGTTAAGTTGATATTAAATGGTACAAAATAATTTGTTAAGCCCTCTATCAATATTGATTGATTACGTTACAATATGCCCGTATATATTGTAAAAAAAAAAATATAGAAAATATTTAATCAAATATAAATCACACATTAATTTCAGCTTAATAGCTTTCGAGATTCCCATTACAGCCATTATCATCCATTACTAGCATGTCGAATTTGTTATATTTAATAATGGTTAATTATAAATTGTTTCAAACGATATGTTGTTATCTCTGTTATTATGAAATTAGCGTAAAACTAATAAAATGAGGAAAGTATGGGGAGAAGTTTGTTCATCTCTTTCACTTTAAAATCTAGTCAAATCTGACACTACAAATCGGTTGAGTTCCACAAAATGTTTTCGAATCTAGAATCAAACTTAAAGCTTTGATATGAGAGTTAGCCGTTAGGTTGTAACTGAGAGGCGAAATGAATGCAACTAACTTTATTTCAAGAGATAGTGAGTTTATATACAACAGGTTTCGGACAAGAATGTCACAGAAATTCAAACAAAATAATTCATGAAAAGACAGGCTTAAATAGGCAGGTGAAGCATTTCAGTCAATACTGTGTATACTATATGGGTTGTCCATAGGTAAATCAAGCGTAATATAATCCTATTCTAAAGGCAAGATCAACAATATATTTTTCATATACATTGATTATTCATTAATTAAAGTTAGTATATTTAATCTTCAAATTAAAGAGAGGATACCAAATTTCAAACATTAACGCCTGCTTATGTTGAGTACATGCTATGAAAAAGTAAGGCGTGAGACTCTATCTTCTATGATATGTTTAACCATTAAAGTTAAAGAGTAGCCTACTCTGGTAGTCATTACTATCAGAAAATTGGAAAAATTACAATACATTTAGCTCATATATCAATAATATCATTGCCCAATATTCTTTCCTTTGCATTTACTCATTCAAAATTATTGATTTTAAATTCGCGTTTTTCAATAATTGGTTTTACATTTAAAATTATTATTAGCTTTTCAATACTAGATAATATATCTTCTTATTTAACGATCATGATGTTACAATTTGCGTATCCAATAACCTTGATAGTTGAGCAGGCCCTATAGATTTAGTCTTTGATGGCACCTTGAAACAGGGCATCAGAAAAAAGTTAGGATCGCACTCATGCAACAAATATGTATAGACTACTTACATCTATATACAGTATTTCATGTATGGAGTTTTCATAAAACGTTCTATCTGTTTAGAACTTCAAGCATATAAGAGTCGAGAGAGAGAGAGAGAGAGAGAGAGAGAGAGAGAGAGAGAGAGAGAGAGAGAGAGAGAGAGAGAGAGAGAGAGAGAGAGAGAGAGAGAGAGAGGAAAAAACCTGGCTTTATATTATTCACTATACCAAAATCTTTAAGATATGGGTGTCTATTGACATTCCTGTAACTGGAAGCCATTAGCTGAAGAAGTCTTTTAAAGAAATTCTATCTCAGTTTTTGAAAACGAACTTAAGCTCAGTTTCCTTTGATGGGAATCCGATATGCCTTTACTTGATAGGAATTTTCGTCTTCTTAAAGAATTCAATTCTATTGGCATTGGCCTTATTGCCCCATTCAGTGAATCTTAATAGTTTAAGACATTTGTTATCAATCATTATGACTTTCAGATTAGACTTTGGCCTTGTGGAAATGTTTTTGTGGAAATACATTTACATTTGACGTGTCCAGATTCTAGGTACTAGCTTTATAATGAAAACTTTAATTAAAACGTATCTACGTATGAGTTACTCATGTGATATTTTCATTCCAGCAATTCATCCAGATATCTGTTGAATGCAATTTCAACTTATTTTGTAAACAGTTTGCTATCATAACCAAACAAGAAGCTATAATATTTTTTAAGTTTGTTGACTAATATATCTATATTGTCATTGTGTATTTTTCTATGGAGTATGATATTTTGAGTAATAACTAATTGAATACGATGGGTATATATTTTACCAAGTTATATATCATTATTTGTAAGGGGGGCGGAGGATTTAAATAATCATTCAGATATATAATAAAAACCATTATCAAATGAGCTTATCCATCGACAAAGGAAGGGAACATAATATTATATTAGTGGATGCATCCAGGAATGGAAATATTCTATGATGATACCAATAATGAATTATGAAGCCAATTTATATGAATAAGTAATCACACCATTAATTAGAAATACTTGTTTTTATAGATCAACATGGTAAACAATTACATATTCACTTTATGTCCTATTGACAGGATGTAAATAATAAACGTTTTATTAATATTGAAGACATTGAGTACTTTTGATTCGAGAAAATTTATTTTTTGCATATTTCAAAACCATGTCAAAGTATTTGTTTTATTTATCTGAGAAAAACGTCTAAAGTATTTTATAGAATACATTGTGTGACTAAACGGATTTTACCTTGTGATATAAACAGGCAGGAATATTCAGTAGAAATAAACAATAATGTTAGTAGAGGGATCAAAATGGAATTGATAAAAAAATTATGTTTGATGGTTCCTCTACTTCTTAATGTTACATTCTGAAACATGTATTCGTTTTTATTACTCTGTTACCCAATTGTTATTGCAGATCAGATCATGATTCCCCCATAAAATCATATATATATATATATATATATATATATATATATATATATATATATATATATATATATATATATATATATATATATATATAATATATATATTTATGTATATGTATATA
The DNA here is from genome assembly GCF_036898095.1 of Palaemon carinicauda. Lineage (NCBI taxonomy): Eukaryota > Metazoa > Arthropoda > Malacostraca > Decapoda > Palaemonidae > Palaemon > Palaemon carinicauda. The sequence goes on along the minus strand of NC_090726.1, from coordinate 16,715,683 downwards.
TATATATATATATATATATATATATATATATATATATATATATATATATATATATATATGTGCGTGTGTGTGTATGTGTGTATACTTTTTTGTAAATATTTTTGTGTACATGTTTAGAAATATATTTACTTAAACAATGTCAACAGTTTTTACTTGAAGGTTTTTACCTTCATCAAGTCCTTTAATTGCTAAAAAAGGGCTGATGTTACATCGGCAATTAACTTGACATACCACACGTTTGTCCTTGGAAGAGGTAACCCACAGAGGGAATACTTATAATCTCTCTCTCTCTCTCTTCTCTCTCTCTCTCTCTCTCTCTCTCTCTCTCTCTCTCTCTCTCTCTCTCTCTCTCTCTTATATGCTCTAATTTTCCAGCGACCCACTTTCGTTAGATTCCAGGCCCAGCTGTCTTTGTAATGCATTTAGTGTGCAGTTGGGTTTCCTACTGGGTGCCATCAAGATGCTCGTTATCGGGAGAGGAAATGGCCACCCAATGCTTTTGTATATTGGATATGCTATCCGAATCGGAGGAAACCCATTATTGAGTTTTGAGGGATAGTCCTTCAAGCATTAGGGAATGATTGAGTGCACAGATCTCGGTGCATCTTCGATGGAGTTTGCCAAAATGCGGATGTTGTCTTTTCTTCTTCTATTATTATTATTATTATTATTATTATTATTATTATTATTATTATTATTATTATTATTATTATTAGTATTAGTATTATTATTATTATTATTATTATTATTGTTATTATTATTATTATCATTATTATTATTATTATTATTATTATTATTATTATTATTATTATTATTATTATTATTGTTATTATTTTTTTCATTATTATTATTATTATTATTATTATTATTATTATTATTATTATTAGTTGGAAAAGAAAGATGCTATAAGCCCAAAGGCTCCAACAGGGAAAATAACCCAGCAGGGAAAGGAAATAAGAAACTAAAAAAAAAAACGATATGACAAGTAAGGAACAATTGAAATAAAATATTTTGCAAACGTAAACAACATTAAAACAGATATTTCATATATAAACTATAAAAAGACTTATGTCAGCCCGTTCACCATAAAATCATTTGCTGCAAGTTTGAACTTTTGAAGTTCTACTGATTCAGCTATTATTTTGTAGTTATCAGGTGATATGCAAACCAGCCCTGTTGTTTCGATATTATTTTCTGTCTGTATTCAGAGGAGAAAAAAAGGTAATTGTCTTATCATAACATCGTGCATTGATTTATTTTATTTTTTCGTTTTTGACTCGCCTTTTCTGGCAATAATACAAGGGTATTTATAAGATGCTGAATAGCGTAATTGATCATGACATATAAACTCCATTAGTGTTTTACTTCATTTCTTTCATACTGAAAATATCCTTTATGTGTAGGTAACCATTAAGTATGAGCGATGCTACAAATACTTCATTATTTCATCATTTATCCAGATTTGATATAACAGTAATCTAGCTTGGGGAATGGAATTTAAAATTTTAAAAGCTTTGTAGTATTAAAAAAATTTCTCATGTAAAAAAAAGAAAATATTATAGAGATATATCAATAATATTCTACTATTTTGTGTGGTTGTATGGGAATATTTACAGCACCAGAATTCGATTTTACCCTGATATTCTTTTAAAGTATTTGCAAAAAAAAAAGAAAAAAAAAGTATTACGATCAATGAGATTTCTCATTTACGTTCTGATTTATGTTATGGTGATTTCATTCAGAAAAAATAAAACATGATCCTCATGTTTTAATGGGAAAATATTTGTTTGTAAAAAGATTATAATCAGACAACTGGATCTAAAACATTAGCAAAGGAAAATTTATTACAAATCATGTAATTGTATGAATATCTGATATTGTTTAAAAAAATTATTGTTTTATCAAACTAGAGTGATACCAATTTTCTTTATTTTTTATGATTTGTTCAAAGTTTCTGTGTTAAAATTTCCGTTTTTATAGTTTGTAAAAAATCTTTAATCCCCTTGTTGGTTTTACAATATTTTTTTTTTTAGTTATGGATACCTCCCCTTTTCCACTAACCTTAGGTAAAAATTAATTGTGCACGACAAGAAAATATTACAATAATGAAATAAAAGAAATATACTATTTATACGTACAAATGCCATGTTCGGAAATATAATAATATATACTTTTCAATATATAATCTACAATATATTAGAGATTTTTTTCTTCATAATTTTATATGTATATTTTTTTATTTTCCTCATTATTCGTCGAAATAGGGTTTCATAATATCCATGATAACAAGATATTAAAATTCTCTCTCTCTCTCTCTCTCTCTCTCTCTCTCTCTCTCTCTCTCTCTCTCTCTCTCTCTCTCTCTCTCTCTCTCTCAAAAGCTGATTCTTAGAATTCTTTTCCGCATCGCAATAAACTTTTGAGAACGTAATGAGGAATTCATTCATTACTCAAAGGAAAGTAGGAAACTTGACCTTTAAGATCCTGAATGCCAATGAAATCCTTTGCAAATTGGGAATACTTTACTACACTTATATTAGGCAGTCAGAAATTATTTCATTTCCTGAAGGCAAAACAAAAAGTTTTCGAACGAAAATAATTTCACCGATATTCAAGGATCCACTTATTTTTCATTTAATATTGTTCGATCTCTCTCTCTCTCTCTCTCTCTCTCTCTCCTCTCTCTCTCTCTCTCTCTCTCTCTCTCTCCCCACAGGTAGAAAATGGTAATATGAGTGTATACTGAAAACAGAGCTAGCAAAAATTGATGTTTGATAACAAATAAGACCAGGACTCAAAGTATCGGAAACAAATACGAAGAATCAGAGAGGTTGAACAGTAATTACACATGCACACACAAACGTACACACACAACGCACACACACATACATACGTACACACACTCACGCACATACACATGCATATATATATATATATATATATATATATATATATATATATATATATATATATATATATATATATATATATTGTAAACTGTTTGTCCCTTCTTACTATCTGTATAGGTATTTCTTATGAACATAATACCATCTTATATCGAATTCTTGAAAGCCTCACGGTCTTTGAGCCGACTTATTCTAAAAAGTCTAGATCTAAATGCTAAATAAGGACCAAACGAAGGAGCACACGACACTCGCCCCGCTATATGAATTCAAGCAAGGGAGTAGGAAGTGAGGAGAAACAAGCCTATTATCGTTCCTGACGTCTGAGTGGGTTAAGAATAACGGCATCCTGACCTATTGCGTCTTAGTTTAAACTCATCAGATGGAGTCTGGGTTATAGATTTGATCTTCATTAGGATCTAATCACCACACTATCCATGAAATTGTAAATAACGTGACACGAAATTGCTTGGTGCTCTTAGTGCAAGTCCCCCCTTCTCTCTCTCTCTCTCTCTCTCTCTCTCTCTCTCTCTCTCTCTCTCTCTCTCTCTCTCTCTCTCTCTCTCTCTCTATATATATATATATATATACATATATATACTGTATATATATATATATATATATATATATATATATATATATATATATATATATATATATATATATATATGTGTGTATATGTATACATATATATATATATATATATATATATATATATATATATATGTATATATATGTATATATATATATATATATATATATATATATATATATATATATATATATATATATATATATATATATACTGTATATATATATACATATATATATATATATATATATATACATATAAATATATATATATATATATATATATATATATATATATATATATATATGTATACATATATATATATATATATATATATATATATATATATGTGTGTATATATATGTATATATATATATATATATATATATATATATACATATATATATATATATATATATATATATATATATATATATATATACATATAAATATATATTTATGTATATATATATATATATATATATATATATATATATATATATGTATATATATATATATATATATATATATATATATATATATAATATATATATATATATATATATATATATAATCATGGATTCTGGATATGAGTTTATAGAAGATAATAATTCCTTTAAAATGAAAAAGAATGATGTTGCTCGTGAATATAAGTATGTTACAAAGAAGAAAAATGAATTCAGACAGATATTCACAGGAGGACAGCCAAAGCTACCCGTAGCTTAAAGGATTAACTTTATAGAAAAGTTTATTCTTTTGGATGTTCAGATATAAAGAAGGAAGTAAAAATATAGATTTTACAGGGAGAAAACCATTGATCGTGACTGCATTTATAATTCTATTCATCATTATTTGTATTAGTAAAATATATAAAGCTGATGTGATTGTAATTATGTATATTAGTATTATCATTTTTATTTGGCCCCCTCATGACATGAAACGCGAAAGAATGAGATATTGATAAATTTATGAAACGATATAATTACAGGTAACACAAACTAATTTAATATCGTATACATAACAGTTAGCATGAATGACGTATAATAGTGATATCTGAAATATTGTTTCATTGCGTTAAGGATGCCTCTTTGTAAGCACTTAATTTTCTATAACGTTGTTGTTGTTGTTCTTTTTTTACTGAAATCTACATTTTTTTTTCCTTATCCATATGAGCTATATAGGTGCTAGAATTTTTTCAAAGCAAACATGAAATATATGAGCGATATTCCTTTATCGGGCCATTGCGTTTCACAAAAGAATTACCATTGTATTTGTATTTCGACCTCTACTAATAATAGGAATAAAGACGAGAGTAGAAATAACAGTAAGTGCTAATGAGACTCAGAGCTATTCCAGAAAACAATTAATCCTTTTTTCGACTGTTCTAACTTTTTCTCTCAACGCTAACGAGAAATTATGCATTCGAGCACCAGAAAGAGATTTTAGGTCTTCTGACTAACCTCTGGCAATGGCTGATAAACCTAGAAAAATAATTTATTTTTTGAAATAAGCAATAATTAACTAAATTGCTAAGCTACAATCCTAGTCGGAAAAGCGGGATGCCTAGGGGCCCCAACAGACAAAATAACCCAGTGAGGAAAGGAAACTTAAGGAAAAATAAGATATTTTAAGAAGAGTAAGATTAAAATAAACATCTCCTATATAAACTATAAAAAACTTTTACAAAACAAGAGGAGGAGAAATAAGATTTTTAGTGTCCCGGAGTATACCCTCAAGCAAGGGATCTCAAACCCA
>NC_090726.1:16697933-16707933 GCF_036898095.1 Palaemon carinicauda | reverse complement strand
AACTATAAAAAGACTCATGTCCGCCTGGTCAACAAAAAAGCATTTGCTCCAACTTTGAACTTTTGAAGTTCTACTGATTCAACTACCCGATTAGGAAGATCATTCCACAACTTGGTAACAGCTGGAATAAAACTTCTAGAGTACTGCATAGTATTGAGCCTCAGGATGGAGAAGGCCTGGCTATTAGAATTAACTGCTTGCCTATATTACGAACAGGATAGAATTGTCCAGGGAGATCTGAATGTAAAGGATGGTCAGAGTTATGAAAAATCTTATGCAACATGCATAATGAACTAATTGAACGACGGTGCCACAGATTAATATATAGATCAGGAATAAGAAATTTAATAGACCGTAAGTTTCTGTCCAACAAATTGAGATGAGAATCAGCAGCTGAAGACCAGACAGGAGATCAATGCTCAAAACAAGGTAGAATGAAAGAATTAAAACACTTCTTCAGAACAGATTGATCACCGAAAATCTTAAAAGACTTTCTCAATAAGCCAATTTTTTGTGCAATTGAAGAAGACACAGACCTTAAATGTTTCTCAAAAGTAAATTTGCTGTCGAGAATCACACCTAAAATTTTGAAAGAGTCATACAAATTTAAAGAAACATTATCAATACTGAGATCCGGATGTTGAGGAGCCACCGTCCTTGACCTACTCACAATCATACTTTGAGTTTTGTTAGGATTCAACTATATATATATATATATATATATATATATATATATATATATATATATATATATATATATATATATATATAGATGCAGAATTTTTTCTATGTGCTGAACTTTTTGGTAATGGAGGAATTCTGTTTTTTAGGACTTTAATATTGTTATATCTTGTCTCACGTCGACGACATGTCTGACCACGTGCTTTATTTTAACAAAGATATAGACCATACATATAGACCTCTGTTCTAAGTTTATTAGTGCAATTGATTAACCTCTTTTTCCATTTATTTCGTCTTTGTGTTTTCATTAATTGTTGAGCTGTTGATGTTATAAATTTGGTTCGGTCAACTTTTATTTCTAGTTGATTTTTAAAGTAAAGGTTATAGATAGACTTAGCAAAACTTATGTCATTTTACCCTTTTCAATTGATTTATATGATATGCTGAGAATGAAAAGTCTGAAATAGTTTGGTAAACATGTAATAGTTCCCTAAGAGTTGATTTGAAATTATTATCTGCTCAAGAAATCTCATTGAGGAGAGTAAGTTAAATAAAAATATTAAAATGAGTCTGTTGTAAATAGGTTTACTTTTTCAAGTGTTTCGAATGGTGAACACCCTCATTCAGAATTATAGCCAGTAGGCAGAATTTAGTGTAAATGAATAATAATTACACCTGTATTATCTGAAAGTTTATTCCCTGTCCATCATATCAGTTGGGGTTTCTAGGGGCCAGTCAAAATAGAATCTGAGCATTGGGAGGGTATTAATTCTCTCAAGTCTAATACAAAGTCTAAGATGTACGAACTGCAACATCTGATGTATCTTCTCTGATGGTGTGTTGAGTGATTGCGCTCCAAAACTCAAACTTAATTTCCAACTGTAATCGATTGAAAGAAAGGATTATCCTCCTAAATCCTATTTTCTAAACCTTTAAACATCTGTTAACTAATATCCTAAAATCCCACCTTTTGTCTCTCATGGATGCATTGCTCTTAAATTGGCACAGTTCGTAGAGTCCACCAGGTCATATTTCATCCAAAATTATCGTTGAAATCCTTGTCGGAACATTTCAGCTTGAGATAAGTACCTTACCAGATTGGTGGAGAAGAGTAAATATTTGATCAAATAATATTCCTCTTTCTGTCAGTCTGTTTGACTTGCTCTGCAAAATACGTACACCTATATAGTCCACACACACATCATCATCATCATCATTATCTTATTATTATTATTATTATTATTATTATTATTATTATTATTATTATTATTATTATTATTATTATTATTATTATTATTATTATTATTATTATTATTATTATAATTATTATTATTATTACAAACTAAGAAACAACCCTAGTTGGAAAATCAGGAAGCCATACGGCTAAGGGCTCCAACAAGGAAAAATAGCACAGTGAGGCAAGGAAACAAGGAAATAAGTAAACTACAAGAGAAGTGATGCAGCATTAGAATGGAATATTTCAAGCAAAGTAACAGCATTAAATTAATTATTCAGATAAAAAAAAATCAAATAGATTATTGTGGCCAGTTTTACCCAAGACCGTCTTGAGTATTTGAGATGTACTTGGTGCACCCCAAAGCAGGAGAAATCTAACCATCGGGAGATCATGGTATAAAAGACACGGCACCACCTAAGACCGAAGAACAGTCTTCCGATTCTGGATGGTCCCTCTCCTAGAAGTGCCGCTTACCATAGCTAAAGAGTCTTTTCTACCCTTCTCCAAGATGAAAGTAGCCACTGAACAATTACAGGGCAATAGTTAACCCCTTGAGTGAAAAATAATTGTTTAGTAATTTCAATGTTGTCAGGTGTTGACAGAGGAGAATGTAGAAAGAATAGACCAGATTATTCAGTGTAAGCGTAGGCTAAGGAAAAACGAGCCGTAACAAGATAGAGAAGTATCCAATGTAGTATTGCCTGGCCAGTCAAAAGACCTAGCATATATATATATATATATATATATATATATATATATATATATATGTGTGTGTGTGTGTGTGTGTGTATATATATACATATATATATATATATATATATATATATATATATATATATATATATATATATATCTATATATATATATATATATATATATATATATATATATATATATATATATATATATATATATATATATATATATATTTTTGGGCTCAAGCCATGTCGTCCTGATGGAAGTTCCTATAGGGTAGCTTCCTAGGGTATATTACAACTACGGCGATATTCCCAGAGAATTTACCTTAAGGTACCCAGAATTCTAACTCCTGGAGCGAATATCACTAATGAAAGGGATATCGCGACATATCAGAGGACGTATTCTTGACACGCCACATGGCAATCTGCACCCCAAACAGAGATAACACATCGAAGGGGTAAATTGGCAAGAAAACGAAAACGAGAAAGAAAAAGGGGGAGCCACTCCCAAGGCTCCCTCTTCTCCCGTTTCGTAAGCGTGCATTGCGCCAATCCTGGCGCCATCTGTATTCCTTTTTGCGTAGCTTAACAACTCGGTGTTTTTTCCTGTGTTTCTCGCAAATCTTGGATTTATTCATCTTTTCATGGCTTCTCCAACTTCGTCTGCCTCTGATAAGTTGAGTACCATTTCTTTTATGTATAAATGTAGGCCCTTGGTAAATTTTAAAGTGATTAATAGTAATAATCTTTGTTACAAGAGCCGTTGCCTACCGGAGGCGTCATGGACGCTGTCGCTCGCTAGGTATGAGTTTTAGTTAGCCAGAGCGACATTCCCGGTTTTTTGCTTTAATAAATTTTAGCTATTTAGCGTTACATAGGATTTCCTTTCTCGTGCATTTAGTATTATTATTTTGGCGAAGTATTCGCCAACTCTGGCCTACGCTAGGCCATGTAGCCTAGTCGTTTGGTCCTAGTACTTTCCTGCATGATTTTGGATTTCCGAGTGTTTTAAAATTTTATTGAAGCTTTAGGCTGTTTTTTTATACATTTAAGATTATGTTGATTATATCCAAGATAGTATACGAGTGAGTTTCGGTGATTTAGGTAATCGATTCTCTTGGTGCCGAGGCTAAGTTGCTTATGGAGCCTTAGTATACTTTCTCATACTCCCCGGTTGCTTTCTTTTCTTCGGGAAAGGTATGCAATCCCTTTCCCTCTGTTTAAGCCTTGGGCTTAACCCTAGTGGTTTATCTGAATTAACTTTCGATACAACTATACTGGGGTGTTACTGTACCTCCCTGTTCCAGTAAGTCTGGCTTCAGAGAGGGACAGAACATCAGAGTTTTTAGTCTGAGTCTGTGTTTGTCTGGCTTGGGGTAGAGTCTCCCTCGCTGGCCTGACACAGACATAGGAGGCTTAGCCTCCTTAGGTCACTGCCGAAGGTTTCTGTACGAGATGATTCCTTCTTTTGTGATCTAGCAGACTAGTCCTTGTTGCTGTTCTCGGTGGGAGGATAAGATCCTTTCCCTGGGAGTAGCAACACCTTCCTTGCTTTGGTTCAGTGGGGGCTGGCAAGTATTGCTGGCCTCCCTCCTTGGATCTCCCTTAGGCTAAGATGAGTTTTCTTGGCTGCGGGTGATCCTTCACTAAAGCAAGGTTGGTAGGACCCTCTTTTGTCCCTTCCCCCTCTATCTCCGTAATGGCCTAGCCATTACAGTACTCTACGTCATTCTACATCTGGACCTAGGATAGGTTAGGATGTGGAATTGACTCAGTCCCTTGCCGGCCGGCAAGGGTCTTCTGCTTTGAGTGCTGCCCGGACCTCCCTTGGTCCCTCATCCATGTCTGCCTGTAGAGCCAGACGGCATTGGTCAGGAAGCCTGAATTAGATTCTCCCCTTCCTTATATGCACTCTTTCGGATTGTCGGGCTTGGAGGTAGTTTACGCTCTTATCCCGGCATCCATTCTGTTTTCTTCGAGTTCTGTACCCGACCCGGCTGCCGGCCTATGAGGCCGGCAACCGGGCAGTCGTAGTCCTCTGGTTCTTTGCTGCTGGCCGGCATCGGTTGTTTACCTTTGCCGGCCGGCTATTGTCAAGCCCTTGTCTGCCGGTCGCTATGAGCAGTGGCCGGCAGCCGGGTACTACCTTGTGTAGTTGCCGGCTGGCAGTCATTGCCGGCCGACATTGGCTGTTGCCGGCCGGCAGTTACTGCCGGCCGGCACATGCATTTGAACCAGCGTTCTGCCGCCTTATAGCTGTTAAGTAGTATACTTTAAAGCTAGTTATGGTGTGTGCCGGCCGGCACGGCACATTACCTTCTATACTGTACCAGTATTCTTCAGTATAACATATACTGTAGGAAGAAAACTATAGTATAAGTTTTGGTACAGCACTGTGTGTTCTAACACTTTTGTGTTGTCTTGCACAGCCCTTTGGTGTTGCCTTACAGATAAGAAAGTGAGTTCTTTCTTGTCTATTATCCGGTATTTTAAAATCATACCTTAGGTGTGAGCTACACCTGTTTCCTCTGGAAACTTTTCATTGGTTACTCTAGGACAGATTAACCATACGATTTTATTATCTGGAAGGCTGCAACAATTGGTTGTTAAGGAAACACAAGTGTGTGTCTTTCCTTTCTGATTTGTTATGCTAAACTGTGCATATCCAGTGATACGTAGTTCACTTGATACTCATGGAAATTTCTTCTCTTTACAGGAGGACCATCCGAAGTGCGGAAGTGTTTTCTGCAACGTCCGCAGTAAGAACCTCTGCGGACATGAGTTTTGTAGGAGGCACGCAGCATGCGCTGTCTCCAAGGGTGATCTCCAGTATTGGGACCTTCAGGTATGTACCGTGTGCACTAACCTTATTACTGAGGCCTTTGATTCCCCTAGGACGGCGGAATCAAGGGATATAGCAAGGGAGAAGCTTCGTACCTGGGTAAGGGGCTTCCAGAAGAACACCTCTGGACCTTATCTTCCAAGTGAGAAGATGAGGGCTTACCTTTTCCCTAGGGCATCAGCTGATGCAGTGATTCCCAAGCCTCAAGAGGAGATCCCCCAAGTTCAGATCCAGGTGGATGCTGAAGTCACGGTCGCCTTGCAAGACATCCAGTTGGACGACAGGATGTCTGACGTGTCCGAGCGTCTGGAGGAAGACCTCCTGGCAGGAGCCCAGGATGAAGTTCAAGCCCCAGACATTGTAGAGGAAGAGGTCGACGAGGTGTCGGCTACTCTGGTTCAGATCCCTGAGCCTATTCCCTCAACATCGTCCGCTCTCCCAGTAGAGCTGGGACAGGCCCTCTCCTCCATTGTTGGAATGATCCAACAAATGCAGAAGGAGAATCAGGAGAAGGCGGTTGCAATGGAACTGCAGATGCAGAGGCTTTCAGCATCACATGGGCCCCAGAAAAGGCTCAATGTGAAAGACCTTCCCTTGTGCTCAGATGCTAACCCGTGGAGATATGCTGAGCACATGCTGATGACGACTGGAAAGATCGTCATCTCGGATAAGTTGGGTTCAGTTCCCCTAGAGGAGGTGGAATTCTGGCCCAGCAAGGGGTCATATCCGGACTGTTATGTCTGGTTGAGGAAGGAACCAGCTTCAAAGGAGGAGACAGAGCCGAAGGAGGTCATAGTGATGGACCAAGGTAAGGCTCAAGCTTTACTTTCATCCTCGATGAAAGAGAGGGGCTTCACGAACTCAAAGGTAGCTGCATTGAGTAAGAAGCTCCCTTCCTTTGTGTCCTCTCCTGCTAGAGTCTTCCCCTTTTTACAGAAAGGGTTTGCGGCTGTACTAAAAGCAGTCGAGGCCGGCAAGCCTTGCCCCTCCCTGGAGGAGTGTAAACCCTTGTCGCTGGCCATGCCTATGGACCACAAAGACTGGAAGGACGTCCATCTTACCTTCTCAGTCGGGAAGTTGGAGGCTGATATTGCCGGACGTCAGTTCGGCGAGGACCTCCCTAGGCTGTCTGACTTTCTTTTGCGGAGAGAGCTCGAGACAAAAGAAAGACTGGCTGCCTCAATGTCTCTTCAGACTACTCTTGAGACAGAGAATAGAAACCTTCTCCAGAAGTGGGGCCTGGCTATCAAAAGAAAGTCTTCCCCGGATGAGGGTCCTCAACCAAAGAGGAAGACTATGAGGACTAGGCTACCGTCTCGGCCAGCCAAGCCACTTAGACAGCAACAGCAACTGCAATTGCCATTGCCTTCAGTGCCCCAGATGGTGGCACAAACCCCGACCACATTCCAGTGGGTACCCCAGGCCGTGTCGACACAGTCCACGGCATTCAACCCAACGTTCGAAGGGCAGTCAACTTCCTTTCGAGCAAAGCCTAGAGGAACAGCCAGAGGCTCGTCTAGGCGCCCCTCAAGGGGAAGGGGATTCAGGGGTGGTCGCGGTCAGGGAGGCAAGACCTCTGGACGGCAGTCCAAGTGAAATGATACCGGTAGGAGGGAGACTTCAGTATTTTCGGGATCGGTGGACCTTCGATCCCTGGGCCCACAGCCTACTCAAGAATGGACTGGGCGTTAGCTGGTACAGCACTCCACCCCCGTGCCCTCGGTTTTTCCAACACTCCACCCCCGTTCTGGAGGAGTACATCCAAGAACTGTTGGAGAAAAAAGTGATCCGAAGGGTGAAGTCCATTATATTTCAAGGGAGGCTGTTTTGTGTTCCCAAGAAAGACTCGGAAAAACTCAGAGTCATTCTGGACTTGTCGCCACTCAACAAGTTCATAGTGTATTGCAAGTTCAAGATGCTAACACTGCAACAAATAAGGACCTTACTGCCCAAGAGAGCATATACCGTCTCCATAGACTTGTCAGACGCCTATTGGCACGTCCCAATCAACCGTCGACTCTCCCCCTACCTAGGGTTCAAGCTACAACGAAGACTATACGCCTTCAGAGCCATGCCATTCGGGCTAAATATAGCCCCAAGGATCTTCACGAAGCTTGCGAGCGTAGCTCTCAAACAATTACGCCTAAAGGGAATTCAGGTAGTAGCCTACCTGGACGACTGGCTGGTGTAGGCAGCATCCGAGACAGAATGCTTGCAAGCTTCCAGTCAAGTGATCCAGTTCCTAGAGTATCTAGGCTTCAAGATCAACAGAAAAGAGTCTCGACTTTCTCCATCTCAAAAGTTCCAGTGGCTGGGAATCCACTGGGACCTAATGTCACACCGTTTCTCCATTCCGGCGAAGAAAAGGAAGGAAATAGCGGGTTCTGTCAAGAGACTTCTAGATTCCGAAAGGATATCAAGACGCGAACAGGAGAGGGTACTGGGTTCTCTCCAGTTTGCTTCGGTGACAGACCCGGTGCTAAGAGCACAGCTAAAGGATGCAACCGGAGTTTGGAGAAGTTATGCATCAAACGCGCGAAGAGATCTGAGAAGACCAGTTCCGCTTCGGCTACGTACTCTTCTCAGGCCTTGGTCCCAAGCCAGACATCTAAAGAAGTCGGTTCTTCTTCAGCCACCTCTCCGTCGGTGACGATTCACTCAGACGCCTCGAAGGAGGGATGGGGAGGTCACTCTCATCGGAAAAAAGTCCAGGGGACTTGGTCCAAGCTATTCAAGACCTTTCACATAAACTTTCTAGAAGCTATGGCAGTGCTCCTTACCTTAAAGAAAGTCTCCCCGTGTCACTCGATCCACATAAGGTTGGTGATGGACAGCGAGGTAGTTGTGAGATGCTTGAATCGACAAGGATCAAGGTCACCACATCTCAACCAGGTGATGTTGGCCATCTTCCGATTGGCGGAAAGGAAGAAGTGGTACCTGTCGGCAGTTCACCTTCAAGGAGTCCGCAATGTGACAGCAGACGCTCTATCCAGGTTCACACCGATAGAGTCGGAATGGTCCTTAGACGCAGGATCATTCTCCTTCATTCTGAGTCAAGTCCCAGAACTGCAGATAGACCTCTTTGCGACGAAAGACAACAAGAAGTTGCCCCTGTACGTGTCCCCGTACGAGGACCCCTTAGCGGAAGCAGTGGACGCGATGTCCCTCGACTGGAACAGATGGTCCAGGATTTATCTGTTCCCTCCTCACAACCTTCTGTTGAGGGTCCTCAACAAACTGAGATCCTTCAAGGGGGGTAGCGGCAATAGTGGCCCACAAGTGGCCGAACAGCGTGTGGTTCCCTCTGGCATTGGAACTACGGTTGAAGTTTCTACCGCTACCAGATCCAGTTCTGACCCAGCGAGTCCAGAAGTCGACTGTCTGCGCTTCATTACAGAAAACCCGGACTCTGCCGCTCATGATTTTCTCTCCCTAGCGGTGAGAAAGCGTTTCGGGATTTCGAAAGCCAGCATAGACTTCCTAGAGGATTATAAGTGCAAATCTACTAGAAGGCAATATGAGTCATCTTGGAGAAAATGGGTTGCCTTTGTCAAGGCGAAGAATCCGCAGGAGATCTCGACGGACTTCTGCTTATCTTTCTTCATCCACCTCCATGGTCAAGGGTTGGCAGCTAACACGATTTCGGTGTGTAAGTCTGCTTTGACAAGACTCATTCTATATGCCTTCCAGGTCGACCTCGCTAACGAGATCTTTAATAAAGTTCCGAAAGCCTGCGCTAGGCTCAGACCTTCAGCACCTCCAAAGCCCATTTCATGGTCTTTAGACAAAGTTCTTCATTTCGCTTCTCTGTTGAGCAATGAGGAGTGTGCGTTAAAGGATTTGACCCAAAGAGTTATTTTCCTATTTGCACTCGCGTCCGGGGCCAGGGTTAGTGAGATTGTAGCCCTGTCGAGAGAGGGAGGTCGTGTTCAGTTCCTGGATGGGGGAGAACTGAACCTGTTTCCGGATCCTACGTTTCTCGCCAAGAATGAGTTACCCACCAACAGGTGGGGTCCCTGGAGAATCTGCCCTCTGAAAGAAGATTCATCTCTATGTCCAGTAAAATGCCTAAAGGTCTATCTTCGTAGAACTTCAGACTTCAAGGGTGGTCAACTATTCAGGGGAGAAACATCAGGCTCAAATTTATCTCTGAATCAACTCAGGGCGAAAATCACATATTTTATTCGCAGAGCGGATCCTGAGAGTACACCCGCAGGTCACGATCCGAGGAAAGTTGCCTCATCCTTAAATTTCTTTAATTGTATGGATTTTGAACATTTTTCGTTCATACACTGGCTGGAAGTCTTCCAGAGTGTTCTTTCGCCACTATGCGAAGCAAGTAGAGGAACTAAAGAGATCTGTGGTAGCAGTGGGTCGCGTTGTTAACCCTGCTGTTTAACTCTGCGAGGAACAGTGGTTTTAATTGGGACGATTAATTCCAGGGTGAGTGTGTAGTTACATGCTGTACTACAAACTAAGTGAGGGCACTGAGTGGCCCACGTTGACTGTTCCATTTCTAAAGGTGAACCTAGCATAAGTGCA
>NC_090726.1:16670433-16677933 GCF_036898095.1 Palaemon carinicauda | reverse complement strand
GTGTGTGTGTGTGTGTGTGTGTACATAAGCTTGGATTATGACTAGAATGATATACTGATTAATATGTAAGGCCTAGAAAGATTATATACATGTAACTCTATACCTTCATCCTATGCGTTTAATTTGTTCATATGAATCCAAGACAATCAAATATATAAACAAATGAAGATTTCCTCGTAAGGATTTTTTAGTTTAACCAAAGACCCTCCGAATCAAAGGACACGAGAACCGAACTTGTAGCCGAAGTAAAATAATGCAGCACATCATAAACACCTCGAGAAATTTAAGAACAGTAGAAACATTACAAAAAACCTTTCTTATATAAACTATAAACAGCTTTAAAATAACAGGAGGAAGAGGAATGAAATGGAATAGGGTTATCGAATGTACCCTCAAACAAGAAAGAAAGGCTAAGTAAATATTCTCTCAAGGTCAAAAGGCTCTGCATTATTTGAAACTTCCTTCGCTTGAGTTTCCATTGGAAACGGAATTTCAATTATGGAAATAGTTTAGAACGAAAAATGAGTAACAATAACAGGTATGGATTTTCATTGTCATGCATAATATGTTTGGTGTGACTTCATTGAATTCTGAGTTTCTATGTTTTTAATGAAAATATATTTTCAAAATTGCATTACATAGTATGATAGATTTTTTAGTGTGTGTATATATATATATATATATATATATATATATATATATATATATATATATATATATATATATATATATATATATATATATATATATATATATATATAGGACTACCATTACATGAACGTGCACACCCAGATTCCTGGCTCTGCCAGCGGAGGCCAGTCCAGTGTGTCAAGAGCAGTGGAGGTGGAAAGTTGCGTTGCTTTGTCTTTCGCGCGAGGCTACATTTAGAAGTGGATAGTGTTTGTTATCATTGGTTATTGCTGATTTTGTTTGTTTGTTGGATCCTTCCCAGTCTCTTTCTTGGAGATTTTGTGTATTCAAAACGCTGAATAAGTGAGGTGTTGTGAACTGCAATGGTGATTATAATGAGGATAACAGGTGCCGAGAGTTTCAAGAAAGAGTTTCTGAAAGACAGAAGTGGCTTGATGTGATACCACCACGTAAGAACTTTGTTGTTGATTCTGACAAATTTTTCCTTTGTGAGAAATATTGGGGTGCCACCCTTCTTTCTACCTTCTATAAAATTGCCTGGTGGTTCTTTGAGACCTGAGATCTCCCCTAGTGTCTTTTATGTGCCTGCTTCATGTGTGCCATCTTCAAAACCTGTACCTTGCCTGGCAAAGACCGAAGACAAGCAACTGCGGGTTGTTTTTTTTTTAAAGATACAATTACTTTAATTGATGCTTTTAGACCTTAACGTGACCTACAGAAACAGTACAAGAACATAATTATTCCAAGATCGGAAAAAAGGTTACTGTGTCTGTTCATGACAGAAAATTTCAGTAAGTGCAACCAACTAGTGATTGTCGGAAACACGCCCACGTTGTGTAGCCCACTGATCTGCCATGCATTTAAAAAGGGTATTAATGCACCACTGGGTAAGACACTTCATCCCAATAAGGGTTTAAGGTCATATAGTCAGTTCCCCGAAGCATTGCACTTAGCAATTAACTATGACGTCTCGTTTGACAAAATGATTGAGAATGTAGCCACTCTTCTTCAAACACACCCGTCAGACTTTGTGAACACCGATAATAAGAAGCTGGAATTCTTGACACATCACTTAAAAATTTTATCACAGTAACAGTTTTCCATGAATTATTATTGTTTTGCTCTTGAATCATACCCCAGGTGTAGTTATAATAGCTCAGAGACTTTTTGGTGCTGCCAAGCTAATGCAAGCTACAGTACCTCACTTCATCTATTGACAAAGTTCAGGTGATGAGGGAAACATTTGCCAAAGTGAAGTCATTGCAGCAAAAGAATGTATTCCCCTTGACAGATGAAGTACAGATTCGGCCAACTGTTGCATTTTTCAGTGAGGTTCTGAGTGGCATGGCACTGAACAAGCCAGACTGCAAGGCCACTTCAATGCTATGTATTTGATGAAGTCGCAGCACAGAGGACCTAGTATTATGATTTCTGTGACACCCCTCCACAAGTTCAAAGCAGCATACCAGCTCGAGCGTGTGAAGGAGGCGGCAGCTGTTGTTGAGAGGGCAGGTGGGCGTGTCATTGGGTCTATCACAGACAACCACAAGATCAACCAGCAGTACTGTAAGCTGTTTGATTTTCTGGGTGATTGCTGTGCTACAGCCAAGCAATCTCTTGACAAAGAGCGTGTCTGCTTTCTCCTTTTTTGACACTGTGCATCTTCTGAAGTGCATCGGCAACAACTGGATCAATGAAAAGTTCAAGAAGATCAGTCTTGACAATAAAACAACAGTATCATTTGCTAATGTCAAGAAACTGTACGAATCAGAGAAAGGCAGTACCCTGAAACCTACTCCCCTCACTAAATTTGCTGTTAACCTCTCACGACTTCAACCACAAAATATGCAGCGTGTCTTGAAGGTCTTCAATGAAAAGGTTGTGGCTTCACAGAAGCTCAGAGGATGTCATGACACTGCTAAGTTCATCCAAATCCTCCCCACCTGGTGGAATTTAGTGAATGTATCTAGGAAGGGGCGAGATCAGTTCATGAACGATCAATATCGAGCTGTTCAGGATCCCGAGTCAACCAGCCTGCAAAGTTTCCTGAGGCTTTTTCAGGACATGGAGCAAATCAAGTCCAGTATTTCACTCATGACACCAAGAATGCACTAGAGCAGACTATGCAGAGACTGATTGCCGTTTGCCGCTACTTGTTCAGAAATGCTGACTTCCATTATGTCCTGCTGCATGAGATCCAGAGTGACCGGCTTGAGGGGGAGTTCTCAGTCTACCGTCAATCAACTGGTGCCAAGTCTTTCATAACCACCGGAGATGTGTTCTTCGTACACAAGCAGTGCCTCACGAGACATACTGTCGTAAACCTCCAGTCCAAGGATGTACCCCCTGTGTCGAAGGAACATACCTGCTTGTGGACTGCAATTAACCTAGAGGATGCATCCTCTGTTGAGAGGTACACCACAGATAGGACACTGACTGTGAATGAAGAGTGCTGTGCATTCAATGGGGCGGGGTGGCTGGAGACGAAGTGCGCGGACGATATGGTCTTCAACGCTGATGAACATCTTGTGACCAGTGACGTCAAGTACTTTATAAAGACATTGTCCAAAGGTTCACTGACAACTCCACATGTGTGCACTTTTGATCTTGTCAGATGTGGACTGTGTTTCATCAAGGAAGCCCATCACAATTCCTGCTGACAGAAAACACTGATGGAGCTCTTTTCGACACTGGCCAGCTTAAGTGGGATTGATATTGACTGTTCCAAGATGTTCCGTCGTCTGGCAAATGTTCTTCTGAATGGACTCTGCAACCTAGCGAAAGACCAGCAGAAAAATGCAGTTATTCTCCAGACCTCTGTAAAGAAGGCCCGGGTTGCTGATTAATTACTGCATTCTAGTAAGCTTCTATTTCTATGTCTGGTTAGTTGTATGAGTTTATATTTTTTTGCTATCTCAAAGGTTTAACTATAATCCATTTTGTAAAATTTAAAACAACAGAAATTTGAGTTCCTTTAAAGTGTCCAACAACCTTATTAAATAATACCTGTTAACGTGCCTTAAAATAATTTCTTTTTTCACTGTAGAGTTTTATATTAACTTATATTGCATTGAATAATTCAATAGTTGATATACTTGTTCTATATACAATGTTATGTTTCTAGTTTCTATATATAAGACCAATATAAAGTGTTAGGTTACAAAGAAAGCAATGGCCTCCGCTAGCGGAGCCAGTAATCTGGGTGTTCACATTCTCTTTAATAGTAGTCCTTGTTTTATATATATATATATATATATATATATATATATATATATATATATATATATATATATATATATATATATATATATATATATACATATGCATATATAAATAAATATATATATATATATATATATATATATATATATATATATATATATATATATATATATATATATATATATATATATATATATTTGTGTGTGTGTGTGTGTTTGTGTGTTTGTGTATGTCAGTGTGATTGTTAAGTAAAAAATATGGACGATTTCATACCCATACTTTATGATATTGATACTTTTCGTAATTCACATTTAACATTAAATGTCTCGCATGATTTAGAAAAATGATTTACTTACACCTCAATTTCCTTAGAAAGATAATAATCGAAAAAAAAAGATAATATGTACAAATAATATAAAATTCAGTCTTATTTCTAACACGAGCCTTCAAATAATTATTTGTGATATGAAAAACCAGAAATGAGTAAAATTAAACAAGACAGAAAGCCATCTATACTCGGTTCTTTGGAATTTAGTTTAAGATGGATATTGATATTAAAAAAAAAAAAGAGATCTCTGATTTAATTTCTTTTAAACTATATTACGAACGATTAATTTTTACTAAACTCCAACTAACAATCCTTGGCATAACGGTTATTATAGATAGCATGCCATGAAATATATTGGATGTTGAGATTTGTTTAATTAAATATACTTTAAAAGTCATTCTCTATTTAGTTTTCATTAAGATGGCCCCATGGTTTTAAGTACTTGCGTTCCTTTACTGAATCTTTTTACGGAGGTGAATCTAAGTCAAAACTTTCGAAATATCCTTTGATATACTTGCTGTATACCGTATATATATATATATATATATATATATATATATATATATATATATATATATATATATATATATATATATATATATATATATATGAAAAAATTAAATATATATACACTACAGTAAATGAGATAATGGAAGTAAGTGGGTCATTTCAATATTCATGATCATATTCAATATGCCTCTGGCCGAAAGGGAAATTGATTCTCGAATCAAGTGAATTGTGAAATGCTCCCAAGGGCTTTTTTGATACCATGTATCCCGATACCACAGGAATATATTCCGCTTCGCTTCTCCCCAGGTACAGCCCTGGTGATAGAATAGAACAGGTACTATATAATACAAACTTTCAAATATAATACGTGGATATATATATATATATATATATATATATATATATATATGTATATATACATATATATATATATATATATATATATATATATATATATATATATATATATATATATATATATATATATATATATATATATATATATATTTATATATATATACACAAAGAGAGAGAGAGAGAGAGAGAGAGAGAGAGAGAGAGAGAGAGAGAGAGAGAGAGAGAGAGAGAGAATATGAAGGTCTATGGTAAGAATAAGGTGAGAATAAAGTTAGAATTTCCTTAAAAAATCGATAAATATCAATAATAATTTAGATTTTATATAAGCACAACAAAGAAATAAAAGTTTCTTTTTTATTATGTTACTATTGCTTTTCCTATTATAATCTGTTAATAAAACCGTAATTCTCCGTAAAAAAAATATATACTGTTCTCAGCTGTATTTCAGTAAAATACAGCCGACCGTAATTTTTCCACACTCAGATATTATATTTTATGGGTTGGTGGCCGTAATATCATTCCTTTACGTCAATATATCCCTGTTTAAAACGGTAAGTATCAGGGAACATTCATTCCAGGATTTTACCGTTTTTTACGGCAACTTTTTAACAGTGTAGAACGATTACATATATCAAATAAACCCTTAGGATGACTATACTATACTGGATTACTACGATCATGCATCACACATCATATTCGCTCGAAATTACTAAGAGTTGCCCTGATAAAACTTAAACTACATGTAATAAGAAACACTTCATAGAGGATTGATATCTATAATTGGGCTTATGATTAGCTAACAACTTATTAGCAGCAGACATGAATATATTTGCTTTTAGAATATTATGACCTGCTCTATATATTTTCCTAATACATATTATCTGTATTTTAAAAATAATTACTATAACCTAAATGCTAAAACTCTAAAGAAAAATAGTATTATTGGAATTATGAATGTATTATGCATTAATTAAAAAAAACTACAATGACAGTATGTTTTAGTAATCACACACTTCACCAAATTCAAAGAGAACCCAGTGTTTCTACTTCTTGAAAAGAGATGGCAGCACACAGCCCATGTTCTATTCATGTGAATGATTCTATCCAATTTGAAAAGGTGATAGATTGGTAGTTATGAAGAAATATATATTACAGTTATACAATATATTCATTTCCAATTAAATCGGTAGGTTTGGGCTTTTTTTAACAATATTACGAAATAGAAGGTTTCAGTATGCAAGGATTAAAAAGCTCTACATATTGTTTATTTTTAGGTCCAATAGATGGCCTTAGCAATAGAATACTAAACTGCTAATTATCCACTTATTATGATTTTTATTACTTCATTCCTGTTGCTATTTGGGCACAACGTTGCTATAAAACAGATGCACGTGAACTTGATGTACCTTGTTGTCTGACCAAAACTTAATTCTTAGGAAATTACAAATGCCATAGTAAATATTACAGAAATATTTTCTCAGGAAACAATCGTCGGTTCAATTATATTTGGGGGTGAGGGTGGGGGGTTGCCAGAATTGCCACATGTAATGAAATCGGTGATACAATTAAGTAACTAGTCAATTATTTGATCTAATTTTCAATTACCCCTTCATGAAACGAAATATAATCAATAGGTTTCATAAGGTGATATGTATTTTATTAAAAACTATGTAGTATATCAATATTATTACATTCTGAAAGGCATAATAACACCTACACCCCCCCACTTCTACGTCCCTCCCTTACAACGTAACAAGTTTTACTTTAACGCCAATAGATGGCATCAGAGGCACCTTATCCCAACTCATAAAAGCTATCATTTGACGAGCACGTGTGTCAAAAAAGTTTGCTATGAAGGTAAAGGCTAGAGAATTGGTCGTTGGTAAATTGTCCAACGATCGTCTCCTTATTAGGGATGAGTATGTTTATTAGAAAATGGTGTGAAATTTTCATTTTCTATTACGAACAATCTGAGTTTACTTATGAAAGTGTTTACTACCTCATTTTTTCATCAGAACACATAGATATTAAGTCATGTCCCTGTACAAGTGACCGAGGTAACAATCATCAGCATAGTTAAGGTGGGTGGGACGAGTTTGGAGCAGCGTGTCAAATGGAATTTCCTTGAATGGAGAATATCATTATCCGTTACAGATTCAAATCATTTAAAGTATAATAGTTATATGTGAGAAGGTACATGACTATGATGTAATTTGATGTTCATATAATCAGCGTATTCAACATAGACAGAATAAGGAAAAAGAAAATTGTCACATTTTTGTGTCTTCGACAACGCCTGATTGTGTTGCTTCATCCTCCTGCGAATTTGTGTTTGCTAATAAGGGTGTTCCACAGTGTAAATCAGTTTTAAAATGAACCTTAGCATGCTGATTCTTTGTTCAATATAGGTTAGAAGAATCCATTTAGTATAT
>NC_090726.1:16640433-16655433 GCF_036898095.1 Palaemon carinicauda | reverse complement strand
ATAACGACCACGCTGAAGATACTCACATGAGTGAGTTTTGGCTTTACCAATTATTTATGAGAGAGAGAGAGAGAGAGAGAGAGAGAGAGAGAGAGAGAGAGAGAGAGAGAGAGAGAGAGAGAGAGAGAGAGAGAAATTGATTAAATAAAATCACATACATTTAGATACGTAGACTTACACATACACACTGTACATACAGTTTCCTGGACCAGGGTTCGACTCCCGGCCGGTTAGAAGCTATTGTCTTTGTGTGATTTTGCTTAGGGCTCCGATCCCGAGGTCGTTTAGAGAACCCAGACTTAGAGAGTAGACTTACAGGAGAAGGGGATTGATGAGGCAGAAGCGCAGAATAGAAAAAGATGGAAACGGCTCATCCACAACGGCGACCCCATATAAAAATGGGAATCAGCTGGGAAGAAGAAGAATGTATAAAAATTATATGGCTTATTTGAACACACACACATATATGTATGTATGTATATGTATATATATATATATATATACATATATATATGTATATATATATATATATATATACATGTATAAATATAAAAATATATATGTATATGTATATATATATATATATATATATATATATATATATATATATATATATATATATATATATATATATGTATATATATATATATATATATATATATACATATATATGTATATATATATATATATATATATATATATATATACATATATATATATATATATATATATATATATATATATATATATATATATTAAATATCCTGTGTATAATTTGATCATATGAATCCAAGGAAATCCCATATAAATATAGAAAAAAAATCTCATGAGGGTTTTTGAGTTTAACCAAAGGCTCTCCGTATCAAAGGAAACGAGAACCAAAATTCAAGCCGAAGTCAAATAATGCAGCACATCATAAAGCATCTCGGGAAGGGAAACATTCGAAGGGAAGGCGAAGTAAATATTCCCTCAAGGCCAAAGGTTCAGCTTTATTTGGAACTTCCTTTGCTTGAGTTTCCATTGGAAGACGGAATTTTCATTATGGAAATAGTTTAGAAGGAAAAACGAGTAGCGATAACATTAGTCGATTTTCATATTCTTGCATAATATGTTCGGAGTATCTCCAGTGATTTCTGATTTTTTTTTTTTTTTAATTTTTAATGTAAAGAGACATCCATAATTGAATTACATATTAAATTACAATATGTTTTCATATTCTCTCTCTCTCTCTCTCTCTCTCTCTCTCCTCTCTCTCTCTCTCTCTCTCTCTCATCTTTCTTTCGGTACATGTATATATATATATATATATATATATATATATATATATATATATATATATATATATATATATACAAACATATATATATATATATACATATATATATACATAAATATATATATATATATATATATATATATATATATATATATATATATATATATATATATATATATATATATAACGGATTTTGAGCGAACCCAATGGGTGCACTTCAGAATATGCACTGTGTCAAAAGGAGAAACCAGACACGCTCTTTGTCAAGAGAATGCTTGGCTGTAGCACAGCAATCACCCAGAAAATCCCACAGCTTACAGTACTGCTGGTTTCATCTTGTGGTTGTCTGTGATAGACCGGTGATGCACCCACCTGCCCTCTCAACAGCAGCTGCTGCCTCCTTCACACGCTGAAGCTAGTATGCTGCTATGAGCTTGTGGATGGGTGTCACAGAAATCATAATACTAGTTTCTCTGTGCAACGACTTCCTCATAAGAAACGGCATAGAAGTGGCTTTGCAGTCTGGCTTTTTTCCTGCCATGCCACTCAGAACCCTATGTCACGTTCAGGCCTAAAAAGCATAAAAAGAAGTAATCGTATATTTCTGAAGTGAATGGCTCAGTTACTTGTCTTCAGTCTTCCCCGGGTGAGGTAAAGGTTTAGAAGATAACAGACATGAAGCAGGCACACTGAAGACACTGGGAGGGATCGCATGTCACGATTAACCACCAGGCAATTTGATAGGAGGGTTATCACCCCAGTGTTTCTCACAAATGGAAAATGTGCCGCATCAACAATAAAGTTCTTACATGGTAGTAATATATGAAGTCACTTCTGTCTTTCATGACAGACTTTTGGCAGTCGAAACACTCTGCACCTGTTATCCTTGTTATAATCACCGTTGCAGTTCACAGAAACACACTTATTCAGGATTTTGAATGCACAAAATCAGCAAGGAATAACCTATGAAGAACCAAACAAACAAAATTAGAAAATACCCATGTCAACAAGCACTATTCACTTCTAGATACAGCCACGCGCGAAAGAGAGCAACACAACTTTCCACTTCCACTGCTTGTGGTACAATGGACTGGCCTCTGCTAGCGGAGCCAAGAATCTGGGTGTGCATGTTCTGTGTAATAATAGTCCTTGATATGTATATATATTCATATATATATATATATATATATATATATATATATATATATATAAATATGTGTGTGTACATATATATATATATATATATATATATATATATATATATATATATATATATATATGTGTGTGTGTGTGTGTGTGTGTGTGTGTGTGTGTGTGTGTAGATATATATTTACGAGTATAATGAAAATCTATCATACTATGTAATGTCCTTATGAAAGTAAATTTACATTTAAAATAAAGAAACTAAGAATTCAATAAAGATAGACCGAACTTATTGCGCAAGAATATGAAAATTGACTTATGCTATCGTTCGCTACTTGTTTTCCTTCTAAACTATTTCCCTAATGAAAATTACCTTTTCCAATGGAAACTCAAGGGAAGGAAGTTTCAAATAAAACCGAACCTTTAGCCTTGAGGTAATATTTACTTCGCCTTTCCTTCGAGTGTTTCCATTCCAGAGATGTTTTATGAAATGCTGCATTATTTGACTTCAGCTTCAACTTCGGTTTTCGTGTCCTTTGATACGGAGAGTCTTTGGTTAAACTTAAAATTCTTCATGAGAAAATTTATTTGTTTATATAGTTGATTTCCTACGATTCATATGATCAAATTAAAAGAATAGGATGAAGGTATAAAGTTAATAGTATATCACATTTTTACTGCAGGCTTACATATGATAAGAATAATAATCAAATTTTAATCCAAGAATATTTACAGTTTATGTATATAAATATATATATTTGTATATGTATGTATATATATATATATATATATATATATATATATATATATATATATATATATATATATATATATATATATATATATAAAAATATTTATATATGAATATATATATATATATATATATATATACACATATATATATATATATATATATATATATATATATATATATATATATATATATATATATATATATATATATATATATATATATATATATATATATATTTTTTTTTTTGGGGGGGGGGGCTCAAGCCATGGCGTCCTGATGGAAAGTTCCTTTTTGGTAGCTTCCTTGGGTATATAACTACTAAGATATTCCCAGAGAATTTAACCACAGGTTATCACAGAATTCTAACTTCTGGATCGAGTATCCTAAAGGTTTCTCTTTTAAGACATCGTATATTAACAGGGGACGCATGTATTAACGCGCCACATAGCTATCTACACCCCGAACAGAGTTAACACTTTGGTGTGTAAGGGCGGAGAATAGCTGGGAGCCGTTCCACAGCTAATCTCGTCAGTGGCTACTTTTGGTACTCGAGACGTAAACAAACGGGCGCCATTGCTAAATGACGTCACGTCCGTCCTTATCCTTCTGCTAGTAGCTCACCTATCTTAGACGGATTTTCCCTACGCTCTTTTTATCTAACTGCATCTTCGTCATGTCGCTACCCTCGGCCTCGCCTTCTTCTGGAAAGTTGAGTACAAGGTTCCAGTATTGTTTAATTAAGCTCTGACTGTAAAGTAAATTTTACTTTTCGAGATATTTGATGTTTTGTGGCAGAGCTGTGCCTCAACCGGACCTGCCATTTTATGGCGTCGTTGTTGTTCTGCATGCCTTATTTAGTTAGCCTCAACAACGCTTTCCGGCCTTATTAACTAATCGATACTATTAGTTTATTTAGTCTTCATAGCTAGGAAGTTTTATATCGTGTTTTGACGCTTTTTTATCGGTCATCGACTGACCCCATACCAGTTGGCTACTATAGCCCCCAGGCCAGAGCGCCTATATCAGTGTTCATGCATGATATTTATCAGTGATCCTAGGCTTATTTATGAAGATAGTGGCATTATTTTACAATACTATTGACTGTGATGCAAGTGTTTTCGCCTTCAGGGACCATATAGGGGACAGGTTAGATAGTGTGTCTTTCTAACCTAACCTACATGTAGGACCCCTATATGCTTCCTTCATCCCCTGCCTTAGGGCATCCCCTCTGTGTAGCCTTGCTCCCCCTACCACGTAAGGGGATCAAGCTCATATCAGAGTATATTATCGCCTCTCTGTCCTCCCTAAGGGAATGATCCCCCCTTAGGGTTGCGTCCGAGAGTGAGGAACGGCTAGTCCTTCCTCTATTGCTGGGGCTAGGTCTCCGACCTTTCCTGCAATAGCGATACGTCTTCCATCCTTCCTAGTTCAGGACGTACATCCCTGCTCTAGGTTAGGTTTTGGAGGGGTTAGTTCTGTTCCTTGCTGAAACGATACCCATGCACCGTTTCCAGTAAAGCTGCCTTACCTTAGGCTAGGGAGTGTCCTCCCTTCCTCAGTGGCCGGTCTGGTACAGAACCCCCTCCATGAAAGACCCTTCTCTTCTCCCCTCCCCACCTATCTCTTGTATGGCCTAGCCTATACTTAGGTTAGTCTATACCCATCTGTCCCCTGTCCTACAATTCCTCCTTAGGGTGGAGTGATAGGGCTACCTTGAGCTTCTCTGTGCAGTCCGCTCTGGTACATATACCCTTCATAGTGTCCTATGGGGTTAGCCACTGGATGCGTTCTGTATGCAGGGGTTTCCCCCCCCCCCCGCTCTTGGGTGTCCCCTAGCCCTCCCTTGGGCTACCTTAGCTCCCGGTCCTCTGCGGCCCCTGCTTCTGGGTGATAGGGTCAGCCTCTATCATGGGTGCACCCACTCAGGCGGGATGTCTGGGGGTCCGTGGCCGGACCCCTACATCCCTCCTTCTGTCTCTTTCACTATCCGGGTGCGGGTCCCTTGCCGCCTCCACTGTCGGTGATACCCACCTCCTACCTTGGTGACTCATCCCTTAACCTCTCGGCCGCCAGTCCTCCGTGTGCCGGGGGACTGCCGCCTGCCGCCGGCTTCCAGCCGATGGCTCTCCCTCCTTCCTCATAGCTTGGTCGTCCGTCCGCCGGCCGGCCCCCGGAGTGCCGGCATCCGCTGCCGGCAGTCCGGTTCTGCTATAACCATCCTTGTTCCTGTCACCAAGCCGGCAACCTCCGGCTGCCGGAGCCGCCGCTTCCTCCGCCGGCGTGCCGCCGCTGTGCCGGCGGCCGCCACCTTGGTATTACTCTTAACTTCTATATTGTCTGTCCTAATGCCAGAAACTCTGCTGGAGCGGCCTCCGGCATCCCGGCGGTCTGCCGGAACCTTCCGGAGGCGTCAGGACGACTTGCACCCCCTTCTACTAGCTATCATCTGATATTGATAGCCCTACACTGCAACCAGATGACTTGTTTACGTAAATGGATCGGTATCTTATTACCGTTCTATTGGTAATCATGCTGTCTTCTTGCATATCAAAGATTTCCAGCATGCTGTGAGTATCTTAGCACGGCTGGTTGCCGAAAACCGTTACCCTATGGGATCTTTTAGTCCCCTATTCTGGAACTGGGTGACCTCAGTCCCAACCTTATATCCTTGACAATTCCCAATAAAATTCTATCTGCCCTACGGACTTTCTATATTGAATTCTATCCTGTGCCTTCGGTCACTTCGGATTGTCCACGGATGAAGGTTACGGTAACCAGCCGGGCGGGATGCACGGAGTATGTACCTATCCTATCTCAGCCCTTCCTCTGTGCATCACACCCTTTATCAAGTTAAAATTAATGATTAATATTAACTTTAGTTTAAGAGTCATTCCTATGACCCCCCCCCCATACTCATTTTCTCTTTCTTTTACAAGAGGAGCAGATGAAGTGTGATTACGACTTCTGCGCCGTGAAACACCCGCACTTCTACGGTCATACAGCGTGTAGGACCCACGCCCCTTGTGCCAACAAGAAAGGGGATTTGAAGTTCTGGGACCCGCAGAACTGTATGGTCTGCCAGGATCGCCTAGTCGATGCCTTTCATAATCCTCCCTCAGCGGAGGTCAGGGACACTTCTCGGGATAAGCTACGCAAGTGGGTGCGTGGCTTCCAGAAGAACGCCACTGGACCATACCTGGCCACTGAAGAAATGAGGTCCCTTCTGTTCCCAAAGGCCTCCCCCGATTCTGTGGTGCCCAAAGAACTGATCCCCACTGTCCAGATCACGGTGGAACCAGACGTAGTCATGGCCCAGTCCATGCACGAGTGCCACCTGGATTCCGAGAACGACGAACATATGTCGGATATTTCGGAGGGCACGGAGAAGACCCTTATGGCTCAAGGTGCGGAAAAGGAAGAGGACCAGGTGGATTACACCGAGTCGGAGCAGGAGGTCGCTCCGCCTTCCATCACCGCCCTTACTCCTACACCGACGGAAGTGTCTCTCCCGTCTACCTCCGCTACCCCGGAACCCATTCCATCCGCCCAAGAGATGTTCCGGATGATCAAAGCCATTATGGACGACAGGCTTAAGGAAACTCACGAGTTCATCAGGTCCATGAAGGGGTCCAAAGAACCGAAGAAGATCTCGGTTAAGGATCTCCCTGCATGCTCACATGCCAACCCCTGGAGGTATGCCGAGCATATGGTTATCGCGACCGGCAGGATCTTTATCAGCGATAAGATCGGCACGGTCCCCCTGGAAGATGTGGAGTTCTTCCCAAACTTTGAGGCTTACCCGGACTGTTACGTCCGGCTTCGTTCTGAACCTGCCTCTAAAGAAGAGACCGAACCCAAGGAGGAGATAGTGTTCGATCTCTCGAAGGCCCAGGCTATGCTAGCCACCGCATTTAAAAGTAGGGGTTTTACCTGCTCTAAGCTTCCGGCCCTGAGCAAGAAGCACCCTACTTACGTCGCACCTTCGCTGCGTGCCACAAGGCTGTGGAAGAAGGAAAACCCTGCCCTGCACTGGAGGAGTGCAGACCCTTCTCCATAGTAACTCCCCCCGACGTTTGACACTGGAAGGATATCCAGCATACATTCGTGGTGGGAAAGCTAGATCCTGACGTAGCCGGACGTCAGTTTAACGAAGATCTCCCGAAACTCAACGACCACCTCCTTCGTCGGGAACAAGATACGAAGGAGAGGCTTGCAGCATCCATGTCCCACGTGGTACAACTTGATATCATGGCTTGTGACACCAGAGTCCCAGACCACTACATGGTACTCGCCAAATCCCACATGGCAACCCTGGTGAAGGATTTGTATCACTTCATGAAGGCTCGGAGAGCCTGTCGAGAATTCGTGTTCTCAGGTACCACTGTGAAACACGAACCACGGAGGCTGATTTCCTCCAACATCTGGGGTAAGCACCTCTCTCCCTCTGACCTCGTGAAAAAGATCACCGACAAGGCCGCCACGAAGAACAGGAACCTTCTCCACAAGTGGGGCATGTCGAAGAAGAGGAAATCCTCCCAGGACGACGGACCTCAACCTAAGAGGAAATCCTCCAAGCAGAAACCCCAGCAACGTCAACAGAGACGGCAGTTTCCGGGACCCGCTACTCCCCAAGTGGCAGCTCAGCCACAGCAGACCTTTCAGCTGGTCACCCAACCGGTCTTGTCACAGTCGCCGGTTTTCACCCCTGCTTTCGAGCAACAGACGACTACCTTTCATCCCAAAGGTAGAGGCTCACACAGAGGTGCAGGCAGAGATGCATCTCGCCGTCCCTCCAGAGGCAGAGGAGGAAGGGGAGCTAGCGTCCGAGGCAGTAAACCCTCGGGACACCAGAAGCAATGAAGTGCTTCCGGTGGGAGGAAGACTCCGCCAATTCCAGGATCGTTGGACCTTCGATCCCTGGGCGCACAGCATCGTCAAGAAGGGTCTAGGCTGGAGTTGGACTCAACCACCCCCAACCTTCCAGCAATTCTTCCAACAATGAACCCCCCTTCTGGAAGAATATGTCCTAGATCTCTTGAACAAGAAGGTGATAAGGAGGGTAAAGTCCACCAGGTTCCAAGGGAGACTGTTTTGCGTCCCCAAGAAAGACTCCGACAAACTCAGAGTCATTCTGGACTTATCCCCCCTCAACAAGTTCATAGCGAACGACAAGTTCAAGATGCTGACTCTTCAACAGATAAGGACCCTTCTGCCTCGAGGTTCTTACACGGTCTCCATAGACCTGGCGGATGCCTAAAGGCACGTTCCAATGAACCATCACGCTTCCTCCTACCTAGGATTTCGACTCCAAAGGAAAAGCTACGCCTTCAGGGCCATGCCCTTCGGCCTCAATGTGGCCCCTCGGATCTTCACAAAGCTGGCGGATGCCATAGTACAACAGCTCCGCCTCCGAGACGTCCAGGTGATGGCCTACCTCGACGATTGGCTAGTCTGGGCTCCATCGCCCGAGGATTGTTTAAAATCCTGCAGCAAAGTCACCCAGTACCTAGAACACCTGGGATTCAAGATAAACGTGAAGAAATCTCGCCTCTCTCCAGCTCAGAAGTTCCAATGGTTAGGAATCCAATGGAACCTTCAGTCACACCGCCTTTCCATCCCCCAGAAGAAAAGGAAGGAAATAGCAGGGTCTGTCAAGCGACTACTGAAATCCAAGCGGATCTCAAGACGCCAGCAGGAACGAGTTCTAGGCTCTCTACAGTTCGCCTCAGTGACAAACCCGGTGCTTCGTGCACAGCTAAAGGATGCCGCGGGAGTCTGGAGACGTTCTGCATCCATCGCTCGAAGAGACCTCAAGAGACGGCTCCCAAACAGACTTCGACTTCTCCTCAAGCCGTGGTCGGAAGCAAAGGCCCTGAAAAGGTCCATTCCTCTTCAACACCCACCTCCATCACTCAACATCCACACGGACGCTTCGCTGGAGGGTTGGGGAGGTCACTCCCACCAAAAACAGGCTCAAGGCACATGGTCTCCCCTATTCAAGACGTTTCACATCAACATCTTGGAGGCCATGGCGGTCCTTCTAACTCTGAAGAAACTCTCCCCGCCTCCCTCGATCCATATTCGTCTAACCCTAGACAACTCGGTGGTAGTCCGATGTCTCAATCGCCAAGGCTCAAGATCGCCCCAGATGAATCAGGTGCTTCTGACAATCTTCCGTCTGGCAGAGAAGAAGAAATGGCACCTGTCTGCAGTTCACCTACAAGGATTCCGCAACGTGACGGCGGACGCTCTATCTCGGACAAGCCCGATAGAGTCGGAATGGTCTCTAGACGCAAGATCATTCTCCTTCATCTCTCACCAAGTCCCAGAACTTCAGATCGATCTCTTCGCAACGAGCGACAACAATCAACTTCCTCGGTATGTGGCCCGTACGAGGACCCCAAGGCAGAAGCAGTGGACGCCATGTCACTGGACTGGAACAGATGGTCCAAGATCTACCTGTTCCCTCCCACCAACCTTCTGCTGAAAGTCCTCTCCAAGCTTAGAACCTTCAAAGGGACAGCGGCCCTAGAGGCTCCCAAGTGGCCCCGGAGCAACTGGTACCCCCTGGTCCTGGAGCTGCAGCCCACGCTGATCCCTCTCCCGGGCCCAGTTCTCTCCCAACAAGTACAGAAGTCGACTGTCTTCGCTTCATCATCGAAAATCAAGGACCTTCATCTCATGATTTTCTCTCCCTAGCCGCAAAGAAGAGGTTTGGGATCTCGAAGAAAAGTCTAGACTTCCTCGAGGAATACAAGACCGAATCCACAAGACGGTAATACGAATCATCTTGGAGAAAATGGGTCTCATTCGTCAAGGCAAAAAATCCTAAGGAAATCACCATTGATTTCTGCATGTCCTTCTTTATTCACCTTCATGGACAGGGATTAGCAGCCAATACGATCTCTACTTGCAAATCGGCCTTGACTAGACCACTGTTGTATGCCTTCCAAATTGATCTGTCCAGCGACATCTTCAATAAACTGCCGAAAGCATGCACTCGTCTACGCCCAGCACCCCCACCGAAACCGATCTCCTGGTCATTGGACAAGGTGCTCCATTTCGCCTCCAACTTGGATAATGATTCATGCCCTCTCAAGGATCTGACTCAGAAAGTTATATTTCTCTTTGCTCTTGCTTCAGGAGCCCGAGTCAGCGAAATAGTGGCATTGTCAAGAGAAGAGGGTCACATCCTGTTTACTGATTCAGGAGACATTACCCTCTCCCCGGATCCGACGTTTCTCGCCAAAAACGAATTACCCACCAAAAGATGGGGCCCCTGGAGAATATGCCCCCTGAAGGAAGATGCCTCTCTATGCCCAGTAGAGAGCCTCAAGGTCTATCTTCGCAGAACTTCGAACTTTGGTGGAGGCCAGCTCTTCAAAGGAGAAACATCGGGCAGCGACCTGTCACTGAAACAACTAAGAGCGAAAATCACCTACTTCATTCGCAGAGCGGATCCTGACAGTACACCCGCCGGTCACGATCCTAGAAAAGTTGCATCGTCTCTGAATTTCTTTCAGAGTATGGACTTCGAAAGCCTTAAAAGCTTCACAGACTGGAAGTCCTCGCGTGTTTTCTTCAAACATTATGCGAAACAAGTGCACGAAGAAAAAACATTTTGTGGTAGACGCAGGTAGTGTTATGAAACCTGCACCTAACTCTGCATAGAACAGCGAGTTACTTGGGACTCTAACTCTTCGGGTGCCTATGTTGACCCTCGAGCGATACGTAGTGATGTCGAAAACACTTAGTGCTTTCTTATAACTGTTCTTATCCCAGGTGAAATGTCATAGTCGTCACACAAGTGCCGCATGCCTAGAGCATGATGTGTTTTAATTAAAGACTGACGTTCCTCGAGAACGAGTGCCTACTAATAAATTTGAAATTCCCTTTCAGATTCAAGAGCAAGTCTTTATTACTATGTACATTATAAATTACTGTAAATTAACTTTACTTATTACTGCAATTCATTTAATTTTCTGTAATTGTGAAATAAAATACCTATTTTATTACTTGTGCGTCTCAATCCGCTCCTACTTATACTATGAAATACATGCCTGTCATAGTTTTATTATCCCCTTCCCTATGGTTCATGGAGATACTAAGGTCCTAACCCTTATTATATATTCCCCTTTGCAATGTAATATTCCAATACGAATACTTACTCTTCATACCCTAGAGACGAAACTATCCTTCTCTACATACAGTGTCCAACCACCACTTGTCTGCCTTCGAGAATGTTCCGATACGAATGCCAACCATTCAGTCTCGTCTCCAAGTTCTTCAGGTTCTTCTAGCAAGGTGAATAGCCCTTCGAAAACCACTTTGATCTCGGCATGGCCCGTGGGAACTTCACTGCCAAGGGGGGCAGGAAGATTCTACCCTACGGTTCTTTTATTAAGATTACTATGCTACATTGTTCAAAGCCCTTGGCACTTACCCAATAGGGGAAAATCTACCACGATACATTGATTCTCTGGTATTCTTCCATCAGGACGCCATGGCTTGAGCCCAAAAAACGGATTTTGAGCGAAGCGAAAAATCTATTTTTGGGTGAGATAGCCATGGCGTCCTGATGGACCCTCCCTGCTACTTCGTCCAGTTTTCAGGTCCCACCCTGCTCTGCTGTATCATGGTGATCGGCAAGCAACTGGCTTCAGGATGAGGACGGACGTGACGTCATTTAGCAATGGCGCCCGTTTGTTTACGTCTCGAGTACCAAAAGTAGCCACGGACGAGATTAGCTGTGGAACGGCTCACAGCTATTCTCCGCCCTTACACACCGAAGTGTTAACTCTGTTCGGGGTGTAGATAGCTATGTGGCGCGTTAATACATGCGTCCCCTGTTGATATACGATGTCTTAAAAGGGAAACCTTTAGGATACTCGTTCCAGAAGTTAGAATTCTGTGATAACCTGTGGTTAAATTCTCTGGGAATATCTTAGTAGTTATATACCCAAGGAAGCTACCAAGAAGGAACCTTCCATCAGGACGCCATGGCTTGAGCCCAAATATATATATATATATATATATATATATATATATATATATATATATATATATATATATATATATATATATATATATATATATATATATATTCATATATAAATATTTATATATATATATATATATATATATATATATATATAAATATATATATATATATATATATATATATATATATATATATATATATATATATATATATATATATATATATATATATATATATATATATATATGCATACATATACAAATATATATATTTATATACATAAACTGTAAATATTCTTGGATTAAAATTTGATTATTATTCTTATCACATGTAAGCCTGCAGTAAAAATGTGATATACTATTAACTTTATACCTTCATCCTATGCTTTTAATTTGATCATATGAATCGTAGGAAATCAACTATATAAACAAATAAATTTTCTCATGAGGAATTTTAAGTTTAACCAAAGACTCTCCGTATCAAAGGACACGAAAACCGAAGTTGAAGCTGAAGTCAAATAATGCAGCATTTCATAAAATATCTCTGGAATGGAAACACTCGAAGGAAAGGCGAAGTAAATATTACCTCAAGGCTGAAGGTTCGGTTTTATTTGAAACTTCCTTCCCTTGAGTTTCCATTGGAAAAGGTAATTTTCATTAGGGAAATAGTTTAGAAGGAAAACGAGTAGCGAACGATAGCATAAGTCAATTTTCATATTCTTGCGCAATAAGTTCGGTCTATCTTTATTGAATTCTTAGTTTCTTTATTTTAAATGTAAAGATACTTTCATAAGGACATTACATAGTATGATAGATTTTCATTAAACTCGTAAATATATATCTACACACACACACACACACACACACACACACATATATATATATATATATATATATATATATATATATATATATATATATATATATATATATATATATATATATATATATATATATATATATATGTACACACACACATAAATATATATATATATATATATATATATATATATATATATATATATATATATATATATATTTATATATATATATATATATATATATATATATATATATATATATATAGGACTATTATTACACAGAACATGCACACCCAGATTCTTGGCTCCGCTAGCAGAGGCCAGTCCATTGTACCACAAGCAGTGGAAGTGGAAAGTTGTGTTGCTCTCTTTCGCGCGTGGCTGTATCTAGAAGTGAATAGTGCTTGTTGACATGGGTATTTTCTAATTTTGTTTGTTTGGTTCTTCATAGGTTATTCCTTGCTGATTTTGTGCATTCAAAATCCTGAATAAGTGTATTTCTGTGAACTGCAACGGTGATTATAACAAGGATAACAGGTGCAGAGTGTTTCGACTGCCAAAAGTCTGTCATGAAAGACAGAAGTGACTTCATATATTACTACCATGTAAGAACTTTATTGTTGATGCGGCACATTTTCCATTTGTGAGAAACACTGGGGTGATAACCCTCCTATCAAATTGCCTGGTGGTTAATCGTGACATGCGATCCCTCCCAGTGTCTTCAGTGTGCCTGCTTCATGTCTGTTATCTTCTAAACCTTTACCTCACCCGGGGAAGACCGAAGACAAGTAACTGAGCCATTCACTTCAGAAATATACGATTACTTCTTTTTATGCTTTTTAGGCCTGAACGTGACATAGGGTTCTGAGTGGCATGGCAGGAAAAAAGCCAGACTGCAAAGCCACTTCTATGCCGTTTCTTATGAGGAAGTCGTTGCACAGAGAAACTAGTATTATGATTTCTGTGACACCCATCCACAAGCTCATAGCAGCATACTAGCTTCAGCGTGTGAAGGAGGCAGCAGCTGCTGTTGAGAGGGCAGGTGGGTGCATCACCGGTCTATCACAGACAACCACAAGATGAAACCAGCAGTACTGTAAGCTGTGGGATTTTCTGGGTGATTGCTGTGCTACAGCCAAGCATTCTCTTGACAAAGAGCGTGTCTGGTTTCTCCTTTTGACACAGTGCATATTCTGAAGTGCACCCATAGCAACTGGATCAGTGAGAAGTGCCAGAAGATCAGTCTTGACAAAAAAACATCAACATCATTTGCTGACGTCAAAAAACTGTACAAGTCAGAGAAAGGTAGTATTCTGGAGACTACTCTCCTCACTAAATTTGCTGTTAACCCCTCACGACTTCAACTACAAAATATGTAGCATGTCTTGAAGGTATTCAATGAAAAGGTTGTGGCTTCATTGAAGCTAAAAGGATGTCATGACACTGCTAAGTTTATCCAAATCCTCCTCAACTGGTGGAATTTAGTTAATGTATCTGGGAAGGGGCAAGATCAGCGCATGAACGATCAATATCGAGCTTTTCAGGATCCAAAGTCAACCAGCTTGCAGACAATCATGTTGATTTTCCAAAAGGATTTTTCAGGACGGAGCAAATCAAGTCAAGTGTCTCACTCATGACGCCAAGAATGCACTAGTGCACACTATGCAGGGACTGATTTGCCATTTACCACTACTTGTTCAGAAACGCTGACTTCCATTATGTCCTGCTGCGTGAGATCCAGAGTGACAGGCTTGAGGGGGAGTTCTTGGTCTACCATCAATCAATTGGTGCAAACTCTTTCATGACAAATGGGGATGTGTTCTTCGTATGCAAGCAGCGCCTCACGAGATATGCTGCCGTAAACCTCCAGTCCATTGATGTCCACCCTATGTCGAAGGAACAAAACTTCTTTGGGACTGCAATTGACCTACAGGATGCAGTTTCTATTAAGAGGTGCACCACAGATGTGACACTGACTGTAAATGAAGAGTGCAGTGTGGCCTATG
>NC_090726.1:16632933-16635433 GCF_036898095.1 Palaemon carinicauda | reverse complement strand
CCCAATCTACTGGTACCATTGACAACACAAAACACATAATAAACAATCTCACCAACCAATCAAGTACAGTCACACCCCCTTCCTTCAACATCTCAGCTTTCACACCATCCATACCAGATGCTTTTCCTACTCTCGTTTCATCTAGTGCTCTCCTCACTTCCTCTATTGTAATCTCTCTCTCATTCTCATCTCCCATCACTGGCACCTCAACACCTGAAACAGCAATTATATCTGCCTCCCTATTATCCTCAACATTCAGCAAACTTTCAAAATATTCCGCCCACCTTTTCCTTGCCTCCTCTCCTTTTAACAACCTTCCATTTCCATCTTTTACTGCCTCTTCAATTCTTGCGCCAGCCTTCCTTACTGTCTTCACTTCTTTCCAAAACTTCTTCTTATTCTCTTCATATGACTGACCCAATCCCTGACCCCACCTCAGGTCAGCTGCCCTCTTTGCTTCACGTACCTTGCGCTTTACTTCCACATTTTTCTCTCTATATTTTTCATACTTCTCTATACTATTACTCTGCAGCCATTCTTCAAAAGCCCTCTTTTTTTCTTCCACTTTTACCTTCACTCCTTCATTCCACCATTCACTGCCCTTCCTCATGCTACCTCCAACAACCTTCTTGCCACATACATCACTTGCAATCCTAACAAAATTTACTTTTGCTAACTTCCACTCCTCCTCTAAATTACCAGTTTCTCTTACTCTCACCTCGTCATATGCCATTTTCAACCTTTCATGATATTTACTTTTTACCCCCGGTTTTATTAGCTCTTCAACCTTCACTAGCTCCCTTTTACATCCACCTACTCTATTCCCCCACTCTTTTGCTACAACTAATTTTCCTTCCACCAAAAAATGATCAGACATACCGTTAGCCATACCCCTAAACACGTGCACGTCTTTCAATCTTCCAAACATTCTTTTAGTTATCAACACATAATCCATTAATGCCCTTTCTACTATTCTTCCATTTGCCACTCATACCCATGGATACTTATTTCTATCTTTCTTTTTAAAAAAGCTAGCATTTATTACCATCTCTTGTTCAACACACATATCTACCATTCTCTCACCACTCTCATTTTCACCTGGTACGCCATACTTCCCAATGACACCTTCTACCTCTCCAGCGCCCACTCTAGCATTTAAGTCACCCATGACAACTACATAGTTCCTTCTACCCAGTCCTTCTACACACCTAGTTAATTCATTCCAGAACTCATTCCACTCTTCTTCACTTTTCTCACTACCTGGCCCATACGCACTGACAAACGCCCAACATTCCCTACCCAACCTAACCCTTACCCACATTAACCTAGATGATATATCCTTCCATTCCACTACTTTACCTGTCATCCATTCACTCAGCAATAACGCTACACCCTCTCTCGCTCTACCCCTTTCAATCCCAGACACTCTACCAGACATTTCACCAAACATC
Source organism: Palaemon carinicauda (assembly GCF_036898095.1). Lineage (NCBI taxonomy): Eukaryota > Metazoa > Arthropoda > Malacostraca > Decapoda > Palaemonidae > Palaemon > Palaemon carinicauda. The sequence goes on along the minus strand of NC_090726.1, from coordinate 16,633,982 downwards.
ACTTCACCCTTTCCTTTCATCTTTGTCTCACACAAGGCCAATACATCCATCCTTCTACTTCTGAACATACTTCCAATCTCACATCTTTTACTCTCTATCATACTACATCCACGCACATTCAAACACCCCAAAACTGGAGTGCGGGGAGCAGTCACTCTCCCCCCAGCTCCATCTCTTTGTCTTTGTCTCGTAGGATTTTTATACAGGAAAGGGGGTTCCCAGCCCCCTCGTCCCGTCCCTTTTAGTCGCCTCTTACGACACGCAGGGATAACGTTGGCGCTATTCTAATTTTAATATGCCCACGCGGCCACAGGGGGCTATATATATATATATATATATATATATATATATATATATATATATATATATATATATATATATATATATATGTATACACATATATATATATATATATATATATATATATATACACACACATATATATATATATATATATATATATATATATATATATATATATATATATATATATATATATATATATATATGTATATATATATATATATATATATATATATATATATATATACACAGAGGGGTTCTCATATTGTTATTACCAATATTTATGGATATAATTTCTTTTTATTTTGTATTAAGCAGGAAAAAATATGAACGCCTATGGTAATTAAACAACGGAAATGAAAATAACAGCAAAGCATTATAAATATTCAAAAAAATTAGGTTAGAATTAAGTTAGAGTTTGATCTCACAATTCTTTTTATATATAAATTTCAACAATAATTTATAGATATTATAAGCAAAAGAAAGGAATGACAGTTTCTTTTATTACGTTATTATTGCTTGTCTTATTATAAAATAATAATAATAATAATAATAATAATAATAATAATAATAATAATAATAATAATAATTTTATCAATAATAATAATAATAATAATAATAATAATAAAAATAATAATAATAATAATAACAATTTTGATTTTAATAATAATAATGATAATAAGAATCATAATAATAATAATAATATTAATAATAATAATAGTAATAATAATAAAAGTAATGCCCTC
>NC_090726.1:16625433-16627933 GCF_036898095.1 Palaemon carinicauda | reverse complement strand
AATTATAATGTCTTTCAGATTTATGCACCACAGCAAGGCCATACACAAGAGGAAAAAGATACTTTTATGGAAATTTTAGAATTACATTTGGAGGGACAGCCAGTAGGCATCAACCTACTACTAGGAGATTTTAATGCACGGGTTGGCTGTGAGAGAAGAGGGATAGAGAGTGTAATAGGCCCATTTGGAGAGGAAACAAGAAACGTTGAAGGAGAAAACCTAATAGATTTTTGCATAAGAAATCACCTAAAGATCATGAATGGATTCTTTAAACAACAGGACTCACACAAATACACTAGATATTGATGGAATCAAACCACAGGGCAATTTGATAAAAAATCAGTAATTGATTATATCGTTATATCAGTTAAGAGACTTGTACAAAATGTTAAAGTATTGTCAGGAGTCTCCCTTGATTCTGATCATTGACTAGGCATAGGAAAAATTTACATTCCTCCCATAAGAACAGAGAAAACAGAGAAGAGAAAAATGATAAAAACAGAATCCTTGAAAAGACCCAGATATCAAAATGAGATTTCAAAACAAGTTTACAGAAAGGTTGCAACACCTGGAGCAGCGGGATTGGAAGGGACTAAAGGAGATTGCCTTGGATGTAGGGGAGAAGGAACTTGGCTGTAGGTTTCTTGGAGGTACTAGGAAAAGGCGTACAATTTGGTGGAATGACGAAGTAAAAGGTGCAATAAAGATGAAGAACAAAATGCACAGCAAATGGATGAAAGAAAGGAACCAACAGACTAAAGAAGAATATGTATCTTCTAGGAATCAATCAGAAGAGATTAAGAGAAGATCACGGATAAATGCATGGATTAAACTAGGAGGCGAATTGAGGGATGATCTCAAGAAAAATAAGAAGAAGATCTTTGCAGTTGCAAAATCATACAGGAAAGATAATAGAAAACAATATAATATAAAGGATGAAAAGGGAAACATTATTGGCACGGCTACAGAACTTCATGAAAAATGGACTACTTATTTCAATAGGTTACTAAATGTAACTACAGAAGGAAATGAAGAAGAATATATCTTTCAATTTGACAGAAAAAATAGGGAGGATGTGATTACTTATCATGAGTTTGAAAATGCTTTGAAAGAGATCAAAAATGGGAAAAGCCCAGGGTATGATAATATACCAATTGAGTTATTCAAAGAGGAAGGGGACCTAGCAAAGCAGATATTAAATGACCTAACCTTGTCATTCTGGTTAGAGAGCATGGTTACTGAAGACTGGGGAAAACATATTTCTCTACCCTTTTATAAAGGTAAAGGTGATTCAGGCAAATGCGAGAATTATAGAGGTATAACGCTCATATATCATGCAGCAAAACTTTATGAGAGGATTTAAAAAAAAAGGGCGCGACACATCATTGAACCTCAGCTAAGCGAAGAACAAAATGGATACAGAAAGGACAGAAGTACATCAGATCTCATATTCGCCTTGAGACTTGTTATTGAAAAATCATGGGAATACAATAGGCCACTGTATATAGCATTTATTGATTTGGAAAAGGCATTTGACTCGGTACCTGGGAACAAATTGTGGAGGTGCTTGGGAGAGGTTTATGGACTCGACGGTAGATTGGGAGCTGCAATAAAGAGCACGTACGAACCATGAATAATGTAAGGACTGGATACAAGAATGAAAATTGGTTTAGAGTAACAATAGGTGTTAAGCAGGGAAGCGTTCTTTCCCCACTCTTGTTCATTGCATATATAGATGTAATTATAAGAAGTTTTAAGGAAAGAATAAATATCTCGGGAGACATCATGATTTTTGCTGTTGATACTGCTCTCTGAACATATGATCGGGAAGAACCAGAAAGAGCATTGATAGCCTTGGACGATTGTTTAACACAAGCTGGACTGAAGATGAACATTAATAAAACAGAAATATTAACAATCAACAAACAACAACAAGCTCCAACGAACATCATGATAAGAAATACGGTAATTAAAGACACCAACGCATTCAAGTATTTAGGGTGTATGTTTACAGACAACGGCTATAAGAACAAAGAAGAAATTACTGAACGAATAAAGAAATATAATAAATGCTCTGGAGCACACTATACAATTATGAGATGCATACGTACCTATAGAAGTAGAGAAAACCATATTTGAAGGATTACTAACACCAATCATGACATATGGATCAGAGAGCTGGACCATGACAATCAAAGACAGGAGCAGAGTCCAAGCTTCAGAGATGAAAACCATGAGAACAATAATGCACAAAACAAGAAGAGATAGAATAAGAAATGTAGATTTTAGAAGGATGCTTGGGTATCTCCTATGTTGAACAAGATTGAGAAGGGACAGCTGAGATGGCTGGGACATTTAATGAGAATGGATGGAAATAGAATTGTAAGGAAGAGATGGGACTGGATGCCTGGTGGGAGGAGATCAAGAGGTAGACCACGTAAACGCTGGAGGGATGGAATTGAAGGGATTCTGACAAAGAACAACATGCCAACAATTGAAC
>NC_090726.1:16610433-16620433 GCF_036898095.1 Palaemon carinicauda | reverse complement strand
TCAAAATCTCTGGTGATGGTCTGGTGGTGGATGGTGTTAGTGGCAGCGTTGATGGTCTCAATCGATCTTTTAATTTCCCTTTTTATCTCTTTGATGGGGTCGTGGGAGAGTCTTTTCTATGTGGATCAAAACAAAGGCAGCGGTTTTGTCCGCTCTTCAAACAGTCACTTGGTGTTCTTTCTTCAGCTTTTTAGCCACCTCCCTCATGTCACTAGAGACGATGCTACTGGTGTAGCGTCCACATTCGGTGAGGGGTTCGTCCAGATGCAGGGGTTGGAGGTCGTCAGTGGTTCTTAAGGTACCCTTCTCTTGGTGGCAGAGGATGGAATCGATCAGGAGTTCGACTTCCAGCCTCTTGTCCATGGGCCTAGGGCGCGAGATGTAATGGCCGTCAAGGCCAAACCAGTGAATCTCATCTTAGGCAGGAGTAGGGGTGCAGGTTGATATGTTAATATATTCTTGTTTCTGCTTAGGAATACGGAGCTTACCCCCATTGATATTTACGAGTTTCTGGTGACTAATACGCATCCTCCTGGTTCACTCTTGATCCTTCATGGTGCGGAGAACATATCGGATGTTCTCGGGATAAGAATTCTAGATCTCTGGATCTCTTACGTGACTATTCTACAATCTTTATTACTGACACTGTTTTTCAAAGAAAATCGCTAATGATTCAACAAAGTATGGAAATTTCCATAATTTTCAAAATGATGAAAAGCTAACAATGACGTTTCCTTTTTTTTAACATTATCGGCCAAATTTCGACTCTACTTCAAACCATTAACGCTTTTATGATGTCAAGACATCGACATATAAAGGCAGCAAACGATTTCATTTACGATTCCAATAAGTTTTTTATACTTTACTTGAAGGAAACCGGTCATAAATTTTGTACCATGGCCGGGGCTAGTGCCTCCACAAATCATGAAACTTCCAAGAGAGAAATTTTTCATTTATTTTGATAAAACATGCCCCACAGATATATACTAATCTGTGAGGGTTTCATATATGCTCAGAAAAGAAACCAGCTTTCCACTTTGAAACATCAAAGTACTTGTTGTAAACACTTCGACCTTACCAGGTAATAAGACATTTGCTTCATTAATACGGTAATGCTGCCTATCTCTAGAATAGCTTATAAATTATAAATTTATTTTTTACTGAAAAAGCCATAGAGCCATAAGTTTTGCGGAGGATTAATAACAGACTCAGAAATCGACATTACACTAGCTCAGAGTAGCATGGAAATGTTCAGCAACCTGATTTAAACTCAGTTTGTTATTTTTTATAAGTTTTATCGTGATGTTTGCTCAGTGGAGGGGATCCTTTTTTTTTTTTTTTTTACATACGCCCTTATTTGAACTTTATGACATTATAAAATGCTTTCATATTATTTTAATCAACAATGGTTTGAATTTCCATCTGTTTTTCCACCAACCACCAGCTTTGTTGCATACTTATTTGATGTTGTGTCTTCAACACCAATTCCCTCCATCGTTTGGCCAGTGTATATGAGCGGTGGATTCCACGATTTGTTCATGTGTTTTTATTTGTTTGCATAATTGGTGTAGATAGCCAGAGCTCTCATTATACCAGTCAGTTTTAAAGAGCTTATTGAAGAGGCCAATTGTAGTTTCGGAAATTTCTCGTATGAGATTGCCAAACTTTGTTCACACATTTTTAGGGTTTTTTGCAGAAATATCGGTTAAATTCCCATAAATAATTTTGAAACGATAAAGTATATGTATATACTATTCTATTCAAGTTGTTTTATTCGCATCGATACAGTATGATAATACATTTTTATGAACCGGGTAAATATACTGAAAATATAAAATAATTTTTTTTTTCACTTTTTATTTTCACTATTCTCATACATAGAGTAACTCCAGCCTTTACTAAAGTATTCTAAAATACATTAGAAAATGAAATGTAAAATTCAGAACAGAATGCTGAATTCTGGTTACTACAAGAAAAGCGTTTTTACGATTAAATTTATTTATTAGTAACTTAACGTAAAATATTTAGTAATATGTCTTTGAGAGAATTTGAGCAATTCCTATGAGGACTTATATATTTTTAATATGAAATATAAGTTTCTGTAATTAAGTGAGTTTTCATCAGGAGAGTTAGAAAGCAAATAACGATTTGTTCCTAAAAGAAAATATTATGTTCATAATATCAAATTGTTAAAATAGACCTTACAACTAACACTTCTCCCCCACGCATACGCGCACACAGTTATTAAGGATTCCTTAGAGCCATTTCACCTAAATCTGAAATGTTTACGACTCTTCAAGAGCTCGAAAGACGTTTCCGTATATTCACCGAAGAGACATTTCAAAACGTTTCATAAAACGAGATAGAACTCGAAGCAGCATAAATAAGAAGCCAGATGAAGTCTGAGATCATATTAGGAAGGGACGGGACATTCAAACATCTCTGAGCAAAATATAAGAAGTTTGTTATTATTATTATTATTATTATTATTATTATTATTATTATTATTATTATTATTATTATTATTATTAGCCAAGCTACAACCCCAGTTAGAAAAGCAAGATGCTATAAGCTCAAGGGCACCAACAAGGAAAAATAGCCCAGGAAGGAAAGGAAATAAGGAAATAAATAAATGATGAGAAAAAATTAACAATAAATCATTCTAAAAACAGTAACAGCATCAAAACAGCTATGTCATATATAAGCTATAAAAAGGCTTAAAGCTTTGAGTTCTGGAAATACTTGACTATGAGATATCGTTTAAAATGAATAAGATAACTATTTATGTAAATAAAGAAACGTCTGGTTTTTCAATGGGTAATCGATAGTATATCTCAGTAAATATTATGAGATCAATCTCTCTGAAAATCTTTTGAGAAAATTGGATTTATCACGAACAATAAACAATTATTCACGAAAATTGAATGCAAGAGATATAAAAGATAAAGTAAAGTGCTGATTATAGTTTGTACTAGATCAGATCTTAATATCCAAAGAAACGAGAAGGGCTCACATAAAAAAGAAGCAAATACGGCAAATGAAAAGTGCTGTTATTTCTATAACGAACCGGATATAAGTTATGTTTGTTCCATGTAATAGCCTTGCAAAACATTTACAATTAAACATTACTCTATAAGTTACGTTCGTTCCATGTAATTCCCAAACGACAACTTAGCAACTAAAAGTTACTTTTTACATTGACTACAAACTCTGTTATCTATAGAATAATAGGCAATGGTAAAAAACAACTTTTCTTTGATAAAGGCAACTCATTTCACTCAAAATTAGATAAATATTTGTCCAAAATACCACAAGAATACCTAATATAAAGGATTTTTTAACTATGTTAAAGGCAATGGATGGACTGACTAATGTTCATCTATTCCAGATAATAATACAGAATCCAACTTGAAGTTTCGCGCTATTCTTATATGACTATTCAAAGGACAATAGAGTTAATTGCAGGACTTATAAGAAGTTCATTGCTAAAAGTATACTCCAATTGCTGTATCGTGGATGTATCGTTAATCAAGAGAACTTTCAAACCTCTGGTCAATTTGCACAGAAAGCCTCTTTTGTAAAAGTTCGAATCTCATAACGGACAATGAGTAATTCACCTCATTTTGGACCGGCCGGAACGTTTTTGGGATTTTGAGGTATCTCCAATATGGTATATCATATGTAATATACACTATTGTCAATTATTACAGATATGTAAATTACGTTTTTGAAGTATACTTGAGAAAAAACACTACATGGTTTAAGAAGAAAGAAAGCATTGACAATAGGACATTTGTAGAGAGAAAAAAAAAGGTCGTAAACGCAATAACCATGTTACCAAACGAGAATTTAAAAACAATAGTTGCAAATTTTATGTTTTAATTTCTCGCTCTACTGAGACTGGTAGTAGTAAACCATATTATAAATATAAATTAAACTAACTTTAATCATTGGTACAATAGATAACTAAATTAAGATTGAAATAGAAATAAAAACTCAGGTGAAACAAATAAAATGTATCCTTATATTGTTAGCGAAAGATAATCTCGATATATGTTGGCTGACGGTAAATGTCTTGGTATGGGAATGTGGGTGTTTAGTAAAACATAAATAAGAATCCCACATGGCTTTTTGTTTGAATATAGAATTTAAAAGTTAAGAAATTTGGGATTTCTATAATCACGTAGACTCAACTCAATATATCATCAGCACAAATTGCAAAAGCGGACAATTAAACCTCTGCAAGAGTGGAAAAAATAAGAAAATGACTGTTAGGATATGAAAGAGCTCTCTCTCTCTCTCTCTCTCTCTCTCTCTCTCTCTCTCTCTCTCTCTCTCTCTCTCTCTCTCTCTCTCTCTCTCTTCTAGAAGTCTTATTCCAGCTGTGACCAAGTTGTGGCATGATCTTCCTAATCGGGTAGTTGAATCAGTGGAGCTTCAAAAGTCCACACTTGCAGCAAACGTTTTTATGTCGAATAGGCTGACATAAGTCTTTCTATTAGTCCAAGAGCTAGCAGCCATTTATTTACCGGAGATGACCAAAATTCTAGTGGGCACTTTTGGAAAGGGTCTACCATGGGACATCCAAAAATGGGTATCTTTAAGTTGGGCAAGGGTGGGTGTGGATTTAATAACCCTTTTTTCCCGAAAACGGGCTTTTAATTTTTCGGCAAAATTTGGGGGTTGGTGAAAGTAAATTGGCTGCAGCTCCTTTCATCCTGGGTGTAGAATAAAGAACTATATACCAAAATGATGCTATTGATATGCAGATTTATTTCACATCAAACAACATTAATTAAATGATTATTGGGAGTCACCAAGGGTCAAAAGGTCAAGGTCAGCCTTTGCAATGCCGGTTTGGGTTTTAGCTGTATTTTGGCTAAATAAGACATCAAAATTTGGCCAGGGTTTACTAAATATGAATAGAATAAAAAGAAGAGACATAAATAAAGTTTTTTTAAGAATATGGGATCTATTCCAGCAATATGACTTGATAAGACAAAAGTCATTATTAAGCGGTTCCTGTGAAATTTACTCCTCAAACCGTTTCAAATTTAGTTGATAGATGGTTCACCTATATTACTGAGATTTGTTTTATTAACTTTGTGTGTGCACCTCTTTTGTCTTTTAAAACATTATAAAAACAGCCTTTACATTGCGTTTTAACATCCTTGAAATTTGTAAGTGTGCACCTGAATTGCCTGTGTCCATGTTACTTGAGGATTTTAAGAAAGGGCAAGTAGAAATTCCAGACCTTCTTCATTTGCTTTTTACCACACTTCTCTGTGTCTTGCAGAATAAAGATAAGCCTAGTGAAAAAGTAAAACGAAGGCTAGTCTCACTATCACAGGATGTTACTTTCTGTACCAGCTGGGGATGAGTAAAACCATCTAAGCATCTTTGTCTGGGAGTCGGAATGAAAAGCCTCACAGGTAGTCGCAGAGTTGTGGAAATTCCTAATCAATAGGGTCATGCGGTAAGTTATCACACAGCTGAATCAATTGAGACGGATATAGTGTCAAAAATCACAGCAGAAGGGCAGCTTTTACCTCAAGTTGGTCTCTACGCAGGTCTTGCTTTGGATAATTATGATGAGCTGACAGAAACCCTATCTGGGAAAGACACTCTTCATGACACCATTGTGATATGCTACCAGAATAGGCCTGCTGCAGGTGTGATGCAAGGTGCTGAGACTGAAGGGACCACGAATACTGATGCTGATGCAACTACTGACCAAGTACCTGTGAAAAGACGACGAATATTTGATGCGCCTCAGCGACAAATCGTGCTGCCATATAAAAGAAAGCCATCACTGTCGAGGTTCGAATTTAAAAAATATTCACAAGATCCACAGTCCAGCCTGGAGATAGCAAAGAAAATGAATATCATCAGGTTAATGTGCTGCTGCCTGGTGTCCAGCACCCCTATGTGGCAGGCTGGAATTTCTTGGTCACAGAGGACAGACTCCCTTTGCAGTAGACTGGTTATATGGAAAATATTGAACTGCCACCAACAAGATTGGATGTAGTTAAAGAAACCTTGGTCAGGTATCAAAAGGTTGCAAGTGAGTGCAGTGAGGCATATGCCACAGTGACATGTGACCTTGTTATCACAAAACCTGCACTCCAGAACCAAGCACAAGAATCCTCTCTCTTTGACAATATCTTTGTTTGTTTTGGTGCATTTCATATTTTCATGGCCTATTTCAGCGCATTAGGTTATATTGTTGAATCGTCTGGTTGTACCGAGGTTCTTAGCTTGGCTGATGTGTTGGCTCATGGTTCAGTACGAGGGATCATTGGTGGAAAACATTTTAACAGATGCAAGCGTATCCATCCCCTGTTTGCACTTGCCTGGCAGATTCTGCATTCTAAGCAATTTTTGGTAGAAGGTGGAATACCAGATTAATGCATGGTGTTGTTGAATTCATTTTCTGCAGATCCCTCACCCCAATCACTTTTGACATGATTGGAGTCCGCTGTAATTTGTAATTTGTTGGAAAGATATGGTAAATTCTGTGATCAGACTCGTCAGGGTCATCTTGGCTCTACTGCTAGGTTCTGGTTTCTCTACATTGATGTCGTTCACATATTCATGCTTTTTGACAGGGCCAGCAGGACATATGACCTAGACCTCTACATCTATGTTTTAGGCTCAAGGATTCCTATATTCTTTGCAACTCAAAAGCCAAGCTATGCCCGTTGGATATCATTGTATCACCTCAATCTGCTTAATATGGAAGTGACACATCCCGGAATCAAGCATAGTTTTGAAGCAGGTGCACTCTCTGTGCGGGGAACTTGGAATACCTTTTCCAGAAGTGCATTTGCTATTACCTTACAGCAAGCTGTGAATAGGGATGCCGCATCCAGCCAAAAGAGTGTTGCTGCATTTACACAGAATGTTGCAGTACGTATGGGGTTGACAGTGACAAGATCTTTTTGGGGAGTATTTGTGAGTTGTCTCCTGGAAATGGCTGGAATCACACTGGTGGATGATGCAATAAAGGAACTAAAGCCATCAAGGATAGCCAAAGACAATGTTTACCTTAAGAGCACGATCACAGAGGTGGAGAACACACTCAATCCATTCACTGTTAATGATGATACTCTGTAGTGCCTAAACACTGGATGGTGTGAAAGACAGACTTCTGCAGTCAAAAGAAACTTGATATACCTGGCATCAAGTTTTTGTTAATGAATGTAATGTAGATGGTGGGCGTTTTGAACGGACTGTTAAGCAAAGAAAGGTGATAAATGTCACACAGGATGCAGTAAAAGTTAAATTCACCACAAAGGACAAACAGATCAAGGAAGAAAAATGTACCAGAGACATATTTAGAAGGCTGCTGTATTTTTCAGTAACGCAATAACTTGATCTCAGTATTGACCTGTCCTATCCTCTCACTCCAGTTCCTTTTTCATTGTATCATATAACTGGTGATATGAACAAGACATCAAAGAGGACATTAATGGAAAAATTAGAAGCAATGGGAACCTTGAATGCCATACCAGACAGGACTGATGTGTATATCATTGATGCTATGTTCTTCTTCCGTATGCTTGACATGCTATCCACCTGGTGGGGGGGGGGGAGGGGATGGCAATGTCCATTTTGAAATAAGCTTGTAGCACTGGTGAAATTGTACACATAGTCTGTTACACATATCCTAATGGGCCAAGTATCAAGGACATTGAACATGACTTGTAGTGGTAGGACACCCACTACCTATATAATCACTGGCTCGTTACAGAAAAGACCACCAGATCTCAACACAGCTTTTCAAAACAGAGTTTTTGGCCTTCTTGAAGGATGAATGGTCATCAAATAGATATGCATCGACTCTTCAGGAACATCAGGTCTACCTTGCAGTGGAACATGAATGCTACCTTTACGCTTCAGCAAGTGGAACTGTCTACAGGATCCTGGTTCATGAGCTTCAGTGCAGGCATGAAGAAGCTGATACACAGTTACTGTACCATGCAAACTTTGTTGCTGTTAACCATGATGTGGTCCCAGTGATTACCATTCGCAGTAACGACGCTGACGTCTTCATCATCATTCTCTACCATGCTTGGTTTCTTGATGCACAGATTTGGATGGATGCTGGATTGAGTTCTAGAAATTCCATGCGTTTCATAGATATGTCACATCTTGCAACCAAACTGACTGGACCTATATGCAATGCTCTACCAAGCTTCCATGCGCTGACAGACAGCCTGTTTTATGAGAAAAGCAAAGTGAAAGCCATTTTAAGTAATGAAAAACAACCCTTGGTTTACATCAGCAATTAGTCATCTTGGAAACTCAGATGTCATCGATCCAGATGTTGCTGCTGTAGTTGAAGAGTACTTATGCATTGTCTATGGAGTTCGGAACCTGACAAGTGTTGATGAAGCCAGGCTTCAATTTTTCCGCAAGTTGTATGCCACTAAGAAGGAAACTGATCCGTCTGATAAAATCAAAACTACAGACCCCTGTTGTCTTCCTCCTTGCCAAAGAGTGTTGCAACAGAAGTTGCTAAGAACTAACTTTGTTGCACACAAATGGAGAAATGCAAGGGAAGCCGATCCAGACTCATTTGGTCCTGAAGGACATGGCTGGAAAGTCCAGAATGGCAGATTGATGATTGTCTGGTTCACTGGCTCAAATATTCCTGATAAGTTAACCATTGAAGAATCTGATGTACAGGAAGATGATGATGATGATGATGATGATGATGATGAGATCAGCCATTCCTCAGATGAAGAAAAGGAAATCGATTTTCATAGAACTCCATACTAGTAATATAGATGGAATAGATCCCACGTTCTTCAAAAAAACTTTATTTGTATCTCTTTTTTATATTTTATGCATACTTCGTAAACCTTTTGCAAATTTTGATGCCTTATTTAGCCAAACTACAACTAAAACCCAAATCCGGCATTTCAAAGGGCTGAACTTGACCTTTTGACCTCTGGTGACCTCTAATAATAAATTAATTAATTTAGTTTAATATCAAATAAATCTACTCATCAATAGCATCATTTTGGTATATAGTTCTTTATGCTAGGCCCAGTGTGAGAGGAGCTGAAGCCAATTTACTTTCACCAACCCCCAAATTTTGCCGAAAAATGAAAAGGCCGTTTTCAGACAAAAGGGGTTAATAAAATCCACACCCACCACTGCCAAACTTAAAGATACCCATTTTTGGATGTCCCATGGTAGACCCTTTCCAAAAATGTCCACTAGAATTTTGGTCATCTCCGGTAAATAAATGGCTGCTAGCTCTCGCTCTAATAGTTTCTATATGAAATATCTGTTTTAATGCTGTTAATGTTTCAGAATATTTTATTTCAATTGTTCATTACTTCTTATATCGTTTATTTATTCCTTACGTCCTTTCCTCACTGGCCTATTTTTTCTTGTTGGAGCCATTGGGCTTATAGCATTATGAATTTCTAACTAAGGTTCTTGCTTAGCTAATAATAGTAATAATGATAATAATAATAATAATAATAATAATAATAATTCGTTATTACCGATCGATTTTTTGAGGATACAGATCACATTCATCATTTTAACTTCATGTATTATGTTTTTATATTGTTATTCTTAATGAAAATTACTATTAAGTCTAATTTCTTCCTTCACTACTAAAACTCACAGGTTCTGTGAATTTACATCCTAAAATGTGAAGAATGAAAACCTTAAACCTCCTGCTGTAATATTCCATCAAATAAACGTAGTTCTTTGAAAATACCCATATCAGTTTGGGTCTTCCGACAAAGCTTCTCGAAGAACATCAGCACAAAAATTTCTTTTGAAACTCAATAGATGGGAAAATAAGCTTTTTCGAAGATGTACATGCCAGCGTCTTTGGAGTTTGGGAACGTTTGATTTTACAAACGAGAATTTTAATGTAAAATGCATGTTTTTCATCTCTGTTTCTTTTTTTTTTCATTTTTTACATAGTGGTATAAAAAGGATATAAGATTGGCACGGCCACTAAGTAGTCAAT
>NC_090726.1:16596081-16605410 GCF_036898095.1 Palaemon carinicauda | reverse complement strand
CTTTAGGTAAGTATGGACCTCTCCTCTCTCTCTCTCTCTCTCTCATCTCCTCTCTCTCTCTCTCTTCTCCAATATGGTGAATATGCTGATTGATGCAATGGGAAAAAGAATGCCAAAATGGTGTAATACATGTAAGATATGGTATTCCATCAATAATCCTCAACAATTGATTAGAAAATGTGATGCCTGTCATGTCCCAACACCTCCCACATGTGCTGAAATACAGCAAAAAAAAATAAAAATAAAGACACAAAGGTATTCTGCTCAACATGCTTAGTCTGGATAGAAAATATAATTAAGTCGAGACTAAATCTGCAAATAGTTGAAGATAAAGAAGAGGAAGAAGAAGAAATAGAAGAAGAAGAAGAAGAAGAAGAAAAAGAAGAAGAGAACAATGAACAGGATATGTGTAAGGATGCAGAAGAAATCATTGATATAACCTATGATGCCATCCAACAACATACTTATGAAGAAATAAATTACCAGATGGAAACAAATAATAGACCCAAGAGACTCTACCCGGACCTACATAATTTTAGGGAAGAGCAAGAACAAGAAAAAATAGAAAAGAAGGATATAGTCTGCAATATGCTGAAAAGAGGGAATTGCAGATTTGGCGAAAGATGCTACTACAAGCATCCAAAGATATGCCATAATTATGAAATATATGGTAAATGTGCGTATTTAGACGGATATGGAGACGAATGCAGAGATCTCCATACAAAAATATGCAAAAACCTAAAAGAAGGAAAAGGATGCATTTACAACAAAAAATGTCGATATATGCATCCTGCAACCATGAATGAAAGTAAGAAAACTCAGCAAACTGAAAAGAAAAATGAAAGCAAAAAAGAAACAAAAAAAGAAACAAAAAAAGAAACAAAAAAGCAGGCCGTGTATATACCGCGCTTTGAACCAAGAGCCCCAAGATATGAGGCCTTTCAACCCAAACCGGCACCTTTAGAGCCCAACTACAAAGAATGCATCTATAATGCCAGGGGTTGGTGCAGATATGGGGACAGTTGCAGGTATACACACACAAATAAATATGAAGGAGAAAGAGCAAATATAATAGAAAAGTTGGATTTTTTAATGGCAGAATTCCGGGAAATCAAGAAAAGAACATCATATCAGAACAGGAAGGAAGCATGGGAGAATCCATATTATTACCAATATTAAATAATGGGGATGAAACACAAACCATAATAGTAATGAATGCACAGGGTTTAGTCACGAGTAACTCTAAAAGGAAAATAGAGTTCTTAGAAGAACTAACCCAAATTGAAAAAATAGATATATTAAATATAAGTGAAACATGGTATTCCCAAGAGACTGGCAGTGATGACCAGATAAAGGGTTTCCAAACTTATAGATCAGACAGAAAAAATAGGAATCAAGGGGGAACCGCAATATATGGAAGAGACATAAATCAAGGAAAAGTATGTGAAAAATACAGCAACACAGAATGTGAATTGATTGCGGTAGAATTTGAATTTGAAAAACTAATGAATATTGTAGTTTACAGACCCCCAAACACTAAGGAGTTTGACATAATAATAGAAAAAATAGATGATATATGTAGAAACCATAAAGACTGGAATATACTCCTATCCGGAGATTTTAACTTTCCTTTCGTGGATTGGAAAGAACGGATAGAAGAAAGTGGTTGTATGTATACATATAAAAAAGATAGTAATAGTAGCGCAGAAGATAAGAGGCAAT
Source organism: Palaemon carinicauda (assembly GCF_036898095.1). NCBI lineage: Eukaryota > Metazoa > Arthropoda > Malacostraca > Decapoda > Palaemonidae > Palaemon > Palaemon carinicauda. Next base: position 16,603,688 of record NC_090726.1, on the reverse strand, counting down.
TTGAAAAGCTTCAAGATATGCTATTAGAACATAATATGCAACAAATAAACCACATTCCAACAAGAAAGGAAAATGTCCTAGACCTAGTATTTGTGAATGAGGTGAATTATGTTAAAGAAATAATAGTGTATAACACGGGAATTTCAGACCACAATGTCATAGAATTAATAGTTCATTCCAAAGCAAGTGATCACAGAATTAATAAAAGCACAAAACTTTGGGAAGGATATGGAAAATATAACTTTTACAGTAAGAATATAAAATGGTCAGAAATAAATGAAGAACTGAATAAAGAATGGAAAAATGTATTTATAAGTGATAATATACAGGTAAATACGGATATACTGTACAAAATACTGGAGAAAATTGTTGAAAAATATGTACCGAAAAAAAACAATAAACAAAAGACGTGCATACCAAGAGACAGAAGGATCTTATTTCAGAAAATTAAAAAGTGGAAGAAAAATCTTGCAAAAGAAAAAAATGTGTGGAAAATGAGGGAAATAAAATGTAAGATAGAAAATGCAGAACAAAAGATTATACAGTCGAAAGAAAATGAAAAAAGGGACTTAGAAGAAAGGACACTTCAAAATATAAAAAGAAACCCCAAAGTACTTTACTCCTATGCAAAAAAGATGAATAAAAGGAGAATAGAAATAGGCCCTCTAAGAATTGAAGGACGGCTAACGAATGAAAAAAAGGAAATATGCAACATATTAGCAGAAAAATATAAGAGTGAGTTCACGCCAAGAATTGCGAATGAGAATAATGAAACAGAAATGAGAGAAGAAAATGTTGAATATCTAACGGATATAGATATTAATGAAGCAGATATTGTCACGGCTATAAACGAAATTAAAAATGGATCGGCAGCCGGACCAGATGGAGTTCCAGCGATTTTGTTAAAAAAAACTGCAAACACTATCGCGAAGCCACTTGCAATACTGCTAAGACAGAGTATAGATATGAGCGAGATATATGTTAAACATAAATTAGCTTATATAACCCCTATCTTCAAAAGTGGATCAAGACTAGAGGCAAGCAATTATAGACCTGTTAGTCTAACATCACATATTATGAAAGTGTATGAGAGGGTAATAAAAAAGAAAATAATGAACCATTTGGTCAAAAATAATTTGTTTAATATGGGTCAACACGGTTTCGTACCTGGAAAAAGTACACAGACCCAACTGATAGCTCACTATGAAAACATATACAATAATATGATAAATGAAAAAGACACAGATGTGATCTATCTAGATTTTGCAAAAGCCTTTGACAAGGTAGACCATAACATATTGGAGAAAAAAATGAGAAAGCATAATATTGTGGGAAAGATAGGAAAATGGGTAAAAGAATTCCTGCAAAACAGAAAACAGATAGTGGTTGCAAATGACGAGAAATCAGATGAAGCCCAGGTAATATCTGGTGTGCCCCAAGGTACGGTATTAGCTGCACTGCTATTTGTTATTATGATCTCAGACATAGACTGTGATGTTGAAAACTCCGTAGTGAGAAGTTTCGCCGATGACACAAGAATAAGTAGAGAAATTACTTGTGATGAAGATAGGAACTCACTACAAAGAGATCTAAACAAAATATATGAATGGGCGGAGATAAATAGGATGGTATTTAACTCCGATAAATTCGAATCAATAAATTATGGAAACAGAGAAGGAATGGTGTATGCATACAAGGGACCTAATAATGAGACAATCACAAACAAGGAAGCAATTAAAGACCTTGGTGTAATTTTAAATAGGAATATGTTATGCAACGACCAAATAGCAACACTGTTGGCTAAATGTAAAGCAAAAATGGGAATGTTATTCAGACACTTTAAAACAAGAAAAGCTGAACACATGATTATGCTTTACAAAACTTATGTGCGTAGTACACTCGAGTACTGCAATGTGATATGGTACCCACACTACCAAAAGGATATTGCGCAAATAGAGAGTGTACAAAGGTCCTATACTGCTAGAATAGAAGAAGTTAAGGACCTTGATTACTGGGAAAGACTGCAATTTTTAAAACTATACAGTCTAGAAAGGAGAAGAGAACGCTACATGATAATACAAGCATGGAAGCAAATAGAAGGAATTGCTGAAAACATCATAGAGCTTAAAGTATCAGAAAGAGCAAGCCGAGGTAGATTAATAGTACCAAAAAGCATTCCAGGTAAACTGAGAAAGGCGCACAGGACATTAATCCACTACGCACCAGCATCGATAATGCAGCGACTATTTAATGTGCTGCCAGCTCATCTAAGAAACATATCAGGAGTGAGCGTAGATGCGTTTAAAAATCAGCTCGATAAATACCTAAGATGCATCCCAGACCATCCAAGACTGGAAGATGCAAAATACACCGGAAGATGTATTAGCAACTTTCTGGTGGATATACGAGGTGCCTCACACTGAGGGACCTGGGGGAACCAAAAAAAAAAAAAAAAAAAAAAAAAAAAAAAAATAAGACAAGAGATGGAAGTCTATCAAAGTTGTATCCGCAATTATTACGCCACAAGGTAAGGAGGCACTCTGAATCTATGATAATAGTGGGATATCTTTGTATTTATTGAGTCTATAAATCTAATAAAGACAAATGACCCGTATGAATTAACTTATATAATCATATATATATATATATATATATATATAATCATATATATATATATATATATATATATAATCATATATATATATATATATATATATACGGTGATCAATTTATTTTGAAGAAGTGTTTTAATTCTTTCATTCTATCTTGTTTTGAGTATTGTTCTCCTGTCTGCTGTTCAGTTGCTGATTCTTATCTTAATTTGTTGGACAGAAACTTACGGTGTATTAAATTTCTTATTCCTGATCTAGATATTAATCTTTGGCACCATCGTTCAATTAGTGCATTATGCATGTTGTATAAGATTTTTCATAACTCTGACCATCCTTTACATTCAGATCTCCCTCTACAATTCTATCCTGTTCGTAATACTAGGCAGGCAGTTAATTCTAATAGCCAGGCCTTCTCCATCTTCAGGCTCAATACTACACAGTATTCTAGAAGTCTTATTCCAGCTGTTACCAAGTTGTGGAATGATCTTCCTAATCGGGTAGTTGAATCAGTAGAACTTCAAAAGTTCAAAGTTGGAGCAAATGTTTTTATGTTGACCAGGCTGATGTGAGTCTTTTCATAGTTTATATATGACATATCTGTTTTTGACGTTGTTGATAGTTTATATAGGACATATCTGTTTTGACGTTGTTACTGTTTTTAGAATGATTTATTGTTAATTTATTCTCATCTTTTATTTATTTCCTTATTTCCTTTCCTCACTGGGATATTTTTCCCTATTGGAGCCCTTGGGCTTATAGCATCTTGCTCTTCCAACTAGGGTTGCAGCTTGGCTAGTAATAATAATAATAATAATAATAATAATAATAATAATATATGTCACTGAGGTTAATGCTTCTCTAAACGCTTCCATTTATAAGACAGTTCTAGGTCTATTATTGATTTCTATCATTGCTCTTATAATTCATTACATGTTAGTTTATTGATTACAGTTTATATTATATCCACTTCAAATGTAACATATTGATATAAAATGTATATTAAGGATATCACTAAGAGACTTGATAACTTATTCTTAAGATAAATTCATTTAATATAAAGTTGTTTTATGTAGGTTATTAAAAGCTTAAGAGCTGTTCACGAATGCCAGAGGCAAGGGAAAGTGACACTATTCAAGCTAGTAGGCCAATGTCATAGAGACTGATCATATGTACGGTAAACGAGAGAGAGAGAGAGAGAGAGAGAGAGAGAGAGAGAGAGAAAGAGAGAGAGAGAGAGAATTTTTCTTTATAATGTCGGTAGTGTTTCAAGATAAAAGGACGAGGACAGGAAAAGAAACGGGTGTTGGTGAAAATGTTTGTCATATCAATTTATTTTAAAAGGGTAAACGAGAGAGAGAGAGAGAGAGAGAGAGAGAGAGAGAGAGAGAGAGAGAGAAAATATTTGATGAGGGAATTTCTCTTTATGACGTCGGTAGTGTTTCAAGATAAAACGACAAGAAGGGCAGGAAAAGAGACCGATGTTGTTGAGAATGTTTGTCATATAAAGTTTAGTTTTAGAAGAAAAGGTAAAAGAGAGAGAGAGAGAGAGAGAGAGAGAGAGAGAGAGAGAGAGAGAGAGAGAGAGTGATCACATGTACTGTACATATGGTGAGCGCACAAGCCCATTCTCACCAAAGCTTAGACCAGGGGTGCCAGAGAATGACTGCTGGTAACTTAACAGGAATCCTGCTAAGCTATTTTTTAGTGTTAATTTCTTCTTATATCTTTTATCCATTTCCTTATTTCCCTTCCTCGCTGGGCTATTTTTCCCTGCTAGAGCCCTTGGGCTTATAGCATCTTGTTTTTCCAAGTAGGGTTGTAGCTTATCTAATAATAATAATAATAATAATAATGATAATAATAATAATAATAACAATAATAATGTAAAAACAAATAACTATCATAGCAACAATACTAACATTAAATAAGGATAGTTTCAAAACCATTGAAGTGTAAAAGAATGTATGAAGGAACACCGGGGAATAAAAATAAGTACACTTTTTTTCCATTTTACAATGCATTGATATCGAAAGCCACTGATGCGTCTCCATGCATGATTAGACCGATCTGATTTTACCTTTGATCAATTGCATGCGCCACCTGCCATTCTCCCAAAGCGATTCTGCGATTCCACAAGTGCAATTCCACCAAAATCCTTTTCCGGCTCAGGTGTTTTATGGAAAGGAATTAATGTGGAATTACAACGGAGAAAATGAGGAAATTCCACACTTTGAGTCCGGTAAGTTTCATTGAATTCCCTATCGTATGAAAACATCGATCGGAATCATGATTTAACAAAAAAAAAAAAAAAAAAAAAAAATGGGAAATTTATTATCCAATTACATTAATTCCACTGACAATCTTTTCCTCTCTGAGGTTTTATGAAGCGGAATTTATGTTGAATTAGTACCTAAAAAAGGAGAAATTCTGGATTTGTGAGTCCAGTAACTTCATCGAATTTCATATCGTATGAAAACATTGATCGAAGCTATGGTAAAATAAACAAATAATATATTACTAACATATCCGCTTTTATTCCGTAATGTTAGTTAAAAGATGTAAAATTTAAGAACAAGTATCACTTATATATATATATATATATATATATACATATATACATATATATACATATATATATATATATATATATGTATATATATAGATATATATATATATATATATATATTGGGGGGTTATTCCAAATACTATTAAATAAATCAAAAGGATGTGTATATTTTTGTAACCACAAACTCACAACTATAAATATATACATCACCTAAAATAACTATTTATTTTTCTTTTTTACAACTATTCATATATACATGGAATAAAAAAAAAACTATTTTTTTATGACTACAGTTGCATCAGTTAGGAGAATGGCAAAAACAATTTATCTTGGTATTGTATTTTTATAATTCATCTAGGGCTATGTATAGGTGATAAAAAAATCTGAACAGTCACAAGAAGATATCGTGAGCAGATAAACAGCAAAGTGTATGAACACGCAACCGAGAAAATATATCACTTGTACATCTCATTTATCAAGGCATCTATTGGATGGATTCTAATGACATATTGCACTACGCATATGTTGCACTATGGATATTCTCTTCCTTTTCAGACACACTGCTATCTGAAAAGACATTGTTGCATTTCAGATTTTATGAGATCACAACAACAATGCCTACACTTAAGGAACAAAAAACTGAATTCAGTTTTATATATATATATATATATATATATATACATATATATATATATATATATATATATGTATGTATGTATATAAAAAGGTTACTTAAGAAGGCATTAAAACGAAAAAAACAATAAAAAAGCTTACATTGAAAACTCAATATTTCCAATCTTTTAACATTAAAAAATAGTATGGAAAATATATTCGTGCGCTTATAATAGCTAGTTAGGTGTTTAAAGAGACAGGGTTGTATAACCCTTTAAAGAATGAGCGTGGCACTTTCGAAAGTATGCATTTCGGTAATAAAAAGTGTATTTGTTTTTTTCTGCAATTGCTGGTTATGTCATTATGTCTTATATATCTGGTGGTTTCTTACATTTTTCTTTTCTCCTGGTAGAAAGATTAACTGACCAAAGTCCACCATGCAACTGATTACAGCCAGGGAAATTAGTAGCATTTTGCTTCCCTTGAAGATCGGTTGTGGTAGTTTCGCTCCTGAAGCGATCAGTTATTTATTGTTATTTAAGCTAACTTTGGTCATTTTTCGGGTTCCTTTTTGGCGTATGCTGTGCAGTGGTAAAATTTAACCATGGAATCCGGCAAGTTCTTTCATCCGCAGGAAAGCTCTCCAAGGAAGCAAGAAAAGCTATAGAAAAAAGTGATAAAAAATAATTTGTGATGCTATAAGAAAAGAAAGCAATAAAGAAGAGGCAAAGACAAGAACATTAAGAAAATTTCGTGAATTAAGAACGTACTATTGCTGAAGATGGAGAGACTTACGCTACCGGAATGGCACCACTTCCATAGTGCCATTTATTTTTGGTAAGGAGTGCCATTGAGGAAAGGGAAAGCACCTACTACTGGATAAAAAAAAAAAAAAAACCCTCTCCAATGATTTGATGCTTTGAGGACACCTGAGTAGTGAAGCAATTTTCCGGCAAAAGTACAAAAATTAAATCAAGACGAAAATTTAAGTGGTGCCTAGCAGTAACTTCATGGTAAGTTGGAGCCCATAATTAGTTATGGATATTTTCAAAAATCATTTATTAGCTACCCGGAGTATTATTATATATGGAAGAGTTTTATGACTGAGAATTAAAGGTTTCAAGAAAGAAAGAAATATTTTACAAGTATTAACAAACTTTAAACGTCCTTAGCAGTCTTTATTTCAGTAAAGAGACAGGAGTCTAGATTGCAAAATAATTTGCTAAATCTTTTCTAATATATCTAGCAATTTCACCAACAGTATTTTCCAATTAGTAACTCAAGTGAAGTGAAACACGAAACGCAGTAAACAAATATTTATTTTCGGATTAAGATCAGTTTCAATTATCCTTGTTTTTTTCCATCATATAAAACGCTAGAGAAAACTTTGTCTTAATAAAAGGGTAAATCCATTTCACATGTATATCCAAATCAAGGGTTTGGTTACTCAAATCGATGGTATTAATAATATTAACAGACAAATATAAACTCTCTCTCTCTCTCCCTCTCTCTCTCTCTCTCTCTCTCTCTCTCTCTCTCTCTCTCATTGAAATAAAGTGGACGTTGAACATAAGGTGTTTTCATAGTTTGAGAAAGTGACGCAGTAATTAAAAAGCATGCTAGATAAGTATAATTATTAACACGATTTTTTTAATGACGAAATATCATTATATTAATGTAGTTAGCAGGCATCGTGTTCTGGTAAATATTATAAAAACATTATATTAAAAAGTTTGTGATATATACATATCCTGCTGGGTATCAAAATGCTTCAGTAATATGTAGTCAATAACAGTTATGTAATCATAAAATATTAG
>NC_090726.1:16583581-16586081 GCF_036898095.1 Palaemon carinicauda | reverse complement strand
ATTAATATTGTATTTTCGACAATGCTCAACAAAATTGCGCTCGTTCTATGAAAAACATTCGGAAATGTTCGAATATATATGTTTTAAAAGCTTATGGTTTTATATTTTTTGTAATGCATTTAGAATACTGGAATTTCCTTGAAGGAATATATTCATGAATGTCTTCAAAGGATTATTCGTGCCTGATTTTTTTAAAAAAATGATCTGCTTGCATGTATATCACTTCCTCGGAAAGTTCAACTTTTCTATTTCTTTAATATTTTGACTCAATAGACGTTGAAGCGTTCATTTATAAATATGCAACTTCATCCTACAGCTTCAATATGATAATTCATAATTCCTCCCCATTTAAATAATAGCACAAATCTGATTTGTAAAATAATTTCGCTAGTGTTGGTGAGTATTGGAATTTTATAGCATACGCAACTATGCTGCACAATCATAAACCCACAACATTATTTGACTTCATTAAAAGATCCTGTAAAATATGCGAAGGGTGTCAAATAACTATAGCAAGATATGTCTATTACAACCCATGAAGGTCACCTGGCCGGATATAAAGTGACCCAACGGAATTCGTCGGAGACTATAAATAACAGCGTGATTTTATTCCGTCAATAAATCATGGTAAATGCCTTTCAATTGATATTTTCCACATCTACAAAGGATACGTTCTTTCGGATCTATATTTTCCCGCGTAGTTCCGCTAAAATTCACAAAGAAAACTGTCTTTGACGTCCGATTATTACAATCTGTGGAACACCAAAATAAATTTTAACCAAGCTGTTGGCACATTGTCATAGTAAATATATTGGCATGTTCTCTAACTCGCATACTTTGCTTTCCTCTGATTTTCTTCTAGCCTTAGGAATCTGAAAAGCACTACAAAAAAAAAAAAAAAAAAATAATCATCATGGATGTAACTGCACTCTTTACTAATGGTTGTTGTTCGTAACTAATCTTCAAGAAAAAATACTCTTTTTAATGCAACTAAATAAAGAACCCTGCCATATGACATCAGGAAAATTGTGAGAGTTACGTAACTTTCTTGTATAATTTCTTGTTACGCCAGGATAAAATATCTGTGAGCGACGTCTAGGTTTGAGAGGAAGAACTTTATCTGTTATGATTTAAACGAATATGGTTATTTAGGACTGATTATTTTCAGTATTTTGTTTACCAATATATTTTTATTATAAGCTGAATATTAGAACAACAATACTTCATATATTGCTGCATGATACTTTAAATGCATAAATACACCTGTTCGAAAATATCTGGTGAAAATGAAATACGCATATTGTAAAAAGTCTTGCATACATATACACGTTCAAACATACACACACAAATGATATATATATATATAATATATATATTTATATATATATATATTTATATATAATATATATATATATATATGTATATATTAAATATATATATATATATATATACACATGCATATATGTATATGTGTATATATATATATATATATAATATGTATATATATATATATTATATAATGTATATATATATATATATATATATATTTATATTATATATATGTATATGTATACTGTATATGTATATATATATATATCTATATAGAGAGAGAGAGAGAGACGAGGAGAGAGAGCGAGAGAGAGAGCAAAACATCGTTTTACCAATAAACGCAATTGAATATATGGACAAGACCAGTAGACATTTAAAATTTAAAATAACCTAATAGAAATAAAAGCCACTTGATGGAGATTTTGAATAAATGAGAGATGGTTCTGGTAATGGGAAATATGAAAAACTATTCGATCCCTGAAAACAGGAATTATATTTCGTCATGAGTAGTTTTAATCACATGAAATATTAGTTGGCAAGAGAACTTTAGCTATGAAAATTCTTCGAGAATATCGAAAAAGTTTTTAATACGTCAAAACTTTGAAGGAAAAACCGTCAAATGATTTATAGATAGTAATTTCTACCAGAGAGAGAGAGAGAGAGAGAGAGAGAGAGAGGAGAGAGAGAGAGATCCTTATTCTCTATAAGGTTGATGCGCATTTCATCTGCTCCTCCAGAGGAATGTAATCTAAGGGAGAACGAAGGAAATGGGTAGTATTTTATCTCCTGTAAGAATTTCATTGCTATGTAATATGAATTGGCTACTTAAACTAATTGTATATATATATATATATATATATATATTTATATAATATGTGTATATATATGTGTATATATATGTATATAAATGTATAGTATATATATATATATATACTTTATATATCTATATATATATATATATATGTGTGTGTGTGTATGTATAATATATGTATATACGTATATATAATTATATTATATATATATATATATATATGTATTCTTATAGATATATATAAATAGATACATAAATAGACATGATTATATTCATACATAAACAGGTAGATATTTCGATAAATACTATTAATCTAAATTACATATATCGTTGCTTACGCATATATTGAGCCTAAATAAC
>NC_090726.1:16567662-16580162 GCF_036898095.1 Palaemon carinicauda | reverse complement strand
AGGATCCGGAAACAGGTTCAGTTCTCCCCCATCCAGGAACTGAACACGACCTGCCTCTCTCGAGAGGCTACAATCTCACTAACCCTGGCCCCGGACGCGAGTGCAAAATAGGAAAATAACTTTTTGTGTCAAATCCTTTAACGCACACTCTTCATTGCTCAACAGAGAAGCGAAATGAAGAACTTGTCTAAAAACCATGAAATGGGCTTTGGAGGTGCTGAAGGTCTGAGCCTAGCACAGGCTTTCGGGACTTTATTAAAGATCTCGTTACCTAGGTCGACCTGAGATTTGCACTTATATTCCTCAAGGAAGTCTATACTGGCTTTCGAAATCCCGAAACGCTTTCTCACCGCTAGGGAGAGAAAATCATGAGCTGCAGGGTCCGGGTTTTCTGTAATGAAGCGCAGACAGTTGACTTCTGGACTCGCTGGGTCAGAACTGGATCTGGTAGTGGTACAAACTTCAGCTACAGTTCCAATGCCAGGAGGAACCACACGCTGTTCGGCCACTTGTGGGCCACTATTGCCGCTACCCTTTGAAGGATCTCAGTTTGTTGAGGACCCTCAACAGAAGGTTGTGAGGAGGGAACAGATAAATCTTGGACCATCTGTTCCAGTCGAGGGACATCGCGTCCACTGCTTCCGCTAAGGGGTCCTAGTACGGGGCACGTACAGGGGCAACTTCTTGTTGTCTTTCGTCGCAAAGAGGTCTATCTGCAGTTCTGGGACTGATTCAGAATGAAGGAGAATGATCCTGCGTCTAAGGACCATTCCGACTCTATCGGTGTGAACCTGGATAGAGCGTCCGCTGTCACATTGCGGACTCCTTGAAGGTGAATTGCCGACAGGTACCACTTCTTCTTTTCCGCCAATCGGAAGACGGCCAACATCACCTGGTTGAGAGGTGGTGACCTCGATCCTTGTCGATTCAAGTATCTCACAACTACCTCGCTGTCTATCACCACCTTATGTGGATCGAGTGACGCGGGGAGACTTTCTTTAAGGTAAGGAGCACTGCCCTAGCTTCTAGAAAGTTTTATGTGAAAGGTCTTGAATAGCCTGGACCAAGTCCCCTGGACTTTTTTCCGATGAGAGTGACCTCCCCATCCCTCCTTCGAGGCGTCTGAGTGAATCGTCACCGACGGGGGAGGTGGCTGAAGAAGAACCGACTTCTTTAGATGTCTGGCTTGGGACCAAGGCCTGAGAAGAGTACTTAGCCGAAGCGGCTGGTCTTCTCAGATCTCTTCACGCGTTTGATGCATAACTTCTCCAAACTCCGATTGCATCCTTTAGCTGTGCTCTTAGCACTGGGTCTGTCACCGAAGCAAACTGGAGAGAGCGCAGTACTCTCTCCTGCTCGTGTCTTGATATCCTTTCGGAATCTTGAAGTCTCTTGACAGAACCCGCTATCTCCTTCCTTTTCTTCGCCGGGGTGGAGAAACGGTGTGACAAAAGGTCCCAGTGGATTCCCAGCCACTGGAACTTTTGAGATGGAGAAAGTCGAGACTTTTTCTGTTGATCTTGAAGCCTAGGTACTCTAGGAACTGGATCACTTGACTGGAAGCTTGCAAGCATTCTGTCTCGGATGCTGCCCACACCAACCAGTCGTCCAGGTAGGCTACTACCTGAATTCCCTTTAGGCGTAATTGTTTGAGAGCTACGCTCGCAAGCTTCGTAAAAATCCTTGGGGCTATGTTTAGCCCGAATGGCATGGCTCCGAAGGCGTATAGTCTTCGTTGTAGCCTGAACCCTAGGTAGGGGGAGAGTCGATGGCTAATTGGAATGTGCCAATAGGCGTCTGACAAGTCTATAGAGACGGAATATGCCCTCTTGGGCAGTAAGGTCCTTATGTGTTGCAGTGTTAGCATTTTGAATTTGCAATTCACTATGAACTTGTTGAGTGGCGACAAGTCCAGAATGACTCTGAGCTTTTCCGAGTCTTTCTTGGGAACACAAAACAGCCTCCCTTACAAATTGATGGGCTTCACCCTTCGGATCACCTTTTTTTTCCAACAGTTCTTGAACGTACTCCTCCATAACGGGGGTGGAGTGTTGGAAAAACCGAAGGCACGGGGGTGGAGTGCTGTATCAGCTCCCGCCCAGTCCATTCTTGAGTAGGCTGTGGGCCCAGGGATCGAAGGTCCACCGATCCCGAAATTTCAGAAGTCTCCCTCCTACCGGTATCACCTCACTTGGACTGCCGTCCTGAGGTCTTGCCTTCCTGACCATGACCACCCCTGAATCCCCTTCCCCTTGAGGGGCGTCTAGACGAGCCTCTGGCTGCTCCTCTAGGCTTTGCTCGAAAGGAAGTAGACTGCCCTTCGAACGCTGGGGTGAATGCCGTGGACTGTGTCGACACGGCCTGGGGTACCCACTGAAAGGTGGTCGGGGTTTGTGCCCCGATCTGGGGCACTGGGGGCAATGGCAATTGCAGTTGCTGTTGCTGTCTAAGAGGCTTGGCTGGCCGAGACGGTAGCCTAGTCCTCATCGTCTTCCACTTTGGTTGAGGACCCTCATCCGGGGAAGACTTTCTTTTGATAGCCAGGCCCCACTTCTGGAGAAGGTTTCTATTCTCCAAGGCGGCCTTATCAACAACTTCTTTGACCAAGTCGGTAGGGAAAAGGTCTTTTCCCCAAATGTTGGAGGAGATTAGTTTCTTTGGCTCGTGCCTCACCGTAGCCGAGGTAAACACGAACTCCCTACAAGCTCTCCTTGCCTTGACGAAGCCATAAAGGTCCTTCGTCACTGTGGCCAGATGAGGCTTGGCCACTACCATGAACATTTTATGGACCTTGGGGTCACTTGCCATCGTCTCGAGAGTAGTCTGAAGAGACATTGAGGCAGTCAGTCTTTCTTTTGTATCGAACTCACTTCGCAAAAGAAAGTCAGACAGCTTAGGGAGGTCCTTGCCGAACTGACGTCCGGCAATATCAGCCTCCAACTTTCCCACTGAGAACGTAAGATGGACGTCCTTCCAGTCTTTGTGGTCCATAGGCAGGGCCAGCGACAAGGGTTTACACTCCTCTAGGGAGGGGCAAGACTTGCCGGCCTCGATTGCTTTTAGTACAGCCAGAAACCCTTTCTGTAAAAAGGGGAAGGCTCTAGTAGGCGAGGACACAAAGGAAGGGAGCTTCCTATTCAATGCGGCTACCTTTGAGTTAGAGAAGCCCCTCTCTTTCATCGAGGATGAAAGTAGAGCTTGAGCCTTAGCATGGTCCATCACTATGACCTCCTTCGGCTCTGTCTCCTCCTTTGAAGCTGGTTCCTTCCTCAGCCGGACATAACAGTCCGAATATGATGCCTTGCTGGGCCAGAATTCCACCTCCTCCAGGGGAACTGAGCCCAGCTTATCCGAGATGACGATCTTTCCAGTCGTCATCGGCATGTGCTCAGCATACCTCCATGGGTTAGCATCTGAGCACAAGGGAAGGTCTTTCACATTGAGCTTTTTCTGGGGCCCATGTGATTCTGCAAGGCACTGCATTCGCAGTTCCATTGCAGCCGCCTTCTCCTGATTCTCCTACTGCATTTGTTGGATCATTCCAACAATAGAAGAGAGGGCCTGTCCCAGCTCTACTGGGAGACCGGCCGATGTAGAGGGGCTTGAACTTCATCCTGGGCTTCTGCCAGGAGGTCTTCCTCCTGACACCCGTCCACATCAGACATCCTGTCATCTAGCTGGATGTCTTGCATCGCGACCGCGACTTCAGCATCCACCTGGATCTGAACTTAGGGGATCTCCTCTTGAGGCTGGGGAATCACTGCATCAGCCGATGCCTTAGGGAAAGGATACGTCCTCATCTTCTCACTTGGAAGATAAGGGCCAGAAGTGTTCTTTTGGAAGCCCCTTACCCAGGTACGAAGCTTCTTCCTAGCTATTTAAATGTCTCAGTAATCAGGTTAGTGCACACAGTACATACCTGAGGGTCCCAATACCGGATATCATCCTTGGAGACAGCGTATGCTGCGTGTCTCCTACAAAACTCATGTCCGCAGAGGTTCTTGCTGCTGACATTGCAGAAAGCACTTCCCCACTTCGGAGTGTCCTTCTGTAAAGAGAAGAAATTTCCATGAGTATCAAGTGAACTATGTATCACTGGATATGCATAGTATAGCATAACAATTCAGAAAGGAAAGACACACACTTGTGTTTCCCTCACAACCCATTGTTGCAGCCTTCCAGATGAAATCAAAATGGTTTATCTCTTCTAAAGTAACCAATGCAAGGTTTCCAGAGGAAACAGGTGGAGCTCACACCTAAGCAATGATTTTAAAATCCTGGATAATAGACAGGGAAGAACTCAGCTTCCTATCTGTAGGGCAACAGCAAAGGGATGTGCAAGAAAAAACAATAGTGTTAGAAGACACAGTGCTGTACCAAAACCCTTACCATAGTTTTCTTCTTACTGTATATGTTACACTGAAGAATACTAGTACAGTATAGGGGGATGTGTGCCGGCCTGCCTTTGCCGGCCGGCACACACCACCACTAGCTTTAAAGTATACTACTTAACAGCTATAGGGCGGCAGCACTCTGGTTCAAATGCCTGTGCCGGTCGGCAGCAACTGCCGGCCGGTAACAGCCAGTGTTGGCCGGCAATGGCTGCCGGCCAGCAACTACACAAGGTAGTACCCAGCTGCCGGCCACACTCTTGGTGACCGGCAGACAAGGGCTGACATAAGCCTGCCGGCAAAGGTACAAGACCGATGCCAGCTGGCAGCAAAAGAACCAGAGGACTACACCTGCCCGGCTGCCGGCCTCATAGGCCGGCAGCCGGGACAGGTACAGCACTAGAAGAAAAATAGAATGGATGCCGGGATAAGAGTGTACACAACCTCCAAGCCCGGCAACCGAAAGAGTGCATATAAGGAAGGGGAGAAACTAATTCAGGCTTCCTTGATCAATGCCGTCCGGCTCTGCCGGCAGGCATGGATGAGGGACCAAGAGAGGTCCGGGCAGCACTCGAAAACATAAGACCCTTGCCGGCCAGCAGCTCTGCCGGCCGGCAAGGGGCTGAGTCAATTCCACATCCTAACCTATACTAGGTCCAGAAATAGAACGACGTACAGTACAGCAAGACCCCTGCCGGCCAGCTCTGCCGGCCGGCAAGGGGCTGCGAAGAAAGAGGGGGAAGGGACAAGAGGGTCCTGCCAACCTTGCTTTAGTGACAGATCACCCGCAGCCAAGAAACTTATCTTAGCCTAAGGGAGATCTAAGGGGAAAGGCCAGCAATACTTGCCAGCTTCCAGAGCACCAAAGCAAGGAAGGCGTTGCTACTCCCAAGGGAAGAACTTATCCTCCCCCGAGAACAGCAACAAGGACTAGTCTGGTAGATCACAAAAGAAGGAATCATATCCACAGAAACCTTCGGTAGTGACCTAAGGGAGCTAAGCTCCCTTTGTATGTGTTAAGTCAGCGAGGGGGACTCAGCCCCAAGCCAGACAACACAGACTCAGACTAAAAACTCTGTTGTTCTGTCCCTCTTGAACCATAACTACAGGAACAGGAAGGTACAGTAACACCCTAGTATAGTTTTATCGAAAATATATTCGGAAAAAAACCACATAGGGATAAGCCCAAGGCTTAAACAGAGGGAAAGGGATTGCATACCTTCTCCAAAGAAAAGAAAGCAACCGGGGAGTATGATAAAGTATACTAAGGCTCCATAAGCAACTAGCCTAGGCACCAAGAGAATCGATTACCTAATTCACCGAAACTCACTCGTATACTATCTTGGAAATATTCCACACAGTCTAAAATGTATAAAATATAGCCTAAAGCTTCAATAAAATTTTAATTACACTCGGAAAAACCATAATCATGCATGAAGTACTAGGACCAAACGACTAGGCTACATGGCCTAGCGTAGGCCAGAATGGCGAATACTTCGCCAAAAAATACTAAGCACGAAAGGAAATCCTATGTAATGCTAAATAGCTAGAATTTATTAAAGCAAAACAACCAGGAATGTCGCTCTGACTAACTAATTTATACCTAGTGAGCGACAGCGTCCAAGACGCCTCTGGTAGGCTACGGCTCTTGTATCAAAGATTAATCCTATTAATCACTCAAAATTTTACCAAGAGCCTACATTTATACATAAAAGACACTATACTTAACTTATCAGAGGCCGACGAAGACGGAGAAGCCATGAAAAGTCGAATAAATCCAAGATTTGCGAGAAAAACAGGAAAAAACACCGAGTTGTTAAGCTACGCAAAAAAGAATGCAGATGGCGCCAGGATTGGCGCCAGGCACGCATACGAATCGGGGGATAGGGAAGCCTTGGGAGCGGCTCCCCTTTTTCTTTCCCGAATTCGTATCTCGCCTATAACCTCCTACTAGACGAAATCTCTGTCCAGGATGTAGATTGCCATGTGACGTGTCTAGAATACGTCCTCTGATATGTCGCGATATCACGAGGGATTCTCTAATTCGAAGGTAGCTGCATTGAGCAAGAAGCTCCCTTCTTTTGTGTCCTCTCCTGATAGAGCCTTCCCCTTTTTAGAGAAAGGGTTTGCGGCTGTCCTAAAGGCAGTCGAGGCCGGCAAGCCTTGCCCCTCCCTGGAGGAGTGTAAACCCTTGTCGATGGCTCTGCCTATGGACCACAAAGACTGGAAGGATGTCCATCTGACATTCTCAGTGGGAAAGTTGGAGGCTGATATTGCCGGACGGCAATTCGGCGAGGACCTCCCCAAGCTGTCCGAATCTCTTTTACGAAGAGAGTTCGAGACCAAAGAAAGACTGGCTGCCTAAATGTCTCATCAGACTGCTCTTGAGACAATGGCAAGTGACCCTAAGGTCCATGAAATGTTCATGGTAGTGGCTAAGTCTCACCTAGCCACAGTGACGAAGGACCTTTATGGCTTCATCAAGGCAAGGAGAGCTTGCAGGGAGTTCGTGTTCACCGGGGCTTCGGTGAGACACGAGCCAAGGAAGTTAATCTCCTCCAACATTTGGGGAAAAGACCTTTTCCCTACCGATGTGGTCAAAGAGGTTGTTGATAAGGCCGCCGTGGAGAATAGAAACCTTCTCCAGAAGTGGGGCCTGGCTATCAAAAGAAAATCTTCCCCGGATGAGGGTCCTCAACCAAAGAGGAAGAATATGAGGACTAGGCTACCATCTCGGCCAGCCAAGCCTTATAGACAGCAACAGCAACTGCAATTGCCTTTGCCTCCAGTGCCCCAGATGGTGGCACAAACCCCGACTGCTTTTCAGTGGGTACCCCAGGCTGTGCCAGGTCAGTCAACCACATTCACCCCAACGTTCGAAGGACAGTCTTCTTCCTTTCGTGCAAAACCTAGAGGAGCAGCCAGAGGCTCGTCTAGGCGCCCCTCAAGGGGAAGGGGATTCAGAGGTGGTCGTGGTCAGGGAGGCAAGACCTCAGGACGGCAGTCCAAGTGAAATGATACCGGTAGGAGGGAGACTGATGAAATTTTGGGATCGCTGGACCTTCGATCCCTGGGCCCAAAGCCTACTCAAGAATGGACTGGGTTGGAGCTGGTACAGCACTCCACCCCCATGCCTTCGGTTTTTCCAACACTCCACCCCCGTTTTGGAGGAGTACGTTCAAGAACTGTTGGAGAAAAATGTGATCCGAAGGGTGAAGTCCATCAAATTCCAAGGGAGGCTGTTTTGTGTTCCCAAGAAAGACTCGGAAAAGCTCAGAGTCATTCTGGACTTGTCACCACTCAACAAGTTCATAGTGAATTGCAAATTCAAGATGCTAACACTGCAACACATAAGGACCTTACTGCCCAAGAGGGCATACTCAGTCTCTATAGACTTGTCAAGACGCCTATTGGCACATTCCAATCAGCCGTCGACTCTCCCCCTACCTAGGGTTCAGGCTACAACGGAGACTGTACGCCTTCGGAGCCATGCCATTCGGGCTAAACATAGCCCCAAGGATTTTCACGAAGCTTGCGAGCGCAGCTCTCAAACAATTACGCCTAAAGGGAATTCAGGTAGTAGCCTACCTGGACGACTGGCTGGTGTGGGCAGCATCCGAGACCGAATGCTTGCAAGCTTCCAGTCAGGTGATCCAGTTCCTAGAGTACCTAGGCTTCAAGATCAACAGAAAAAAGTCTCTCGACTTTCTCCATCCCAAAAGTTCCAGTGGCTGGGAATCCACTGGGACCTTTTGTCACACAGTTTCTCCATCCCGACGAAGAAAAGAAAGGAGATAGCGGGCTCTGTCAAGAGACTTCTAGATTCCGAAAGAATATCAAGACGCGAACAGGAGAGGGTACTAGGCTCTCTCCAGTTTGCTTCAGTGACAGACCCAGTGCTAAGAGCACAGCTAAAGGATGCAACCGGAGTTTGGAGAAGGTATGCATCAAACGCGCGAAGAGACCTGAGAAGAACAGTGCCGCCTCGGCTACGTACTCTTCTCAGACCTTGGTCCCAAGCCAGACATCTAAAGAAGTCGGTTCTTCTTCAGCCACCTCCCCCGTCGATGACGATTCACTCAGACGCCTCAAAGGAGGGATGGGGAGGTCACTCTCATCGGAAAAAAGTCCAGGGGACTTAGTCCAAGCTATTCAGGACCTTTCATATAAACTTTCTAGAAGCTATGGCAGTGCTCCTTACCTTAAAGAAAGTCTCCCCGCGTCACTCGATCCACATAAGATTGGTGACGGACAGCGAGGTGGTTCTGAGATGCTTGAATCGACAAGGGTCGAGGTCACCACCGCTCAACCAAGTGATGTTAGCCATTTTCCGATTGGCGGAAAAGAAGAAGTGGTACCTGTCGGCAGTTCACCTTCAAGGAGTCCGCAATGTGACAGCGGACGCTCTATCCAGGTTCACACCGATAGAGTCGGAATGGTCCTTAGACGCAGGATCATTTTCCTTCATTCTGAATCAAGTCCCAGAACTGCAAATAGACCTCTTTGCGACGAAAGACAACAAGAAGTTGCCCCTGTACGTGTCCCCGTACGAGGACCCCTTAGCGGAAGCAGTGGACGCTATGTCCCTCGACTGGAACAGATGGTCCAGGATTTATCTGTTCCCTCCTCACAACCTTCTGTTGAGGGTCATCAACAAACTGAGATCCTTCAAGGGGGTAGCGGCAATAGTGGCCCACAAGTGGCCGAACAGTATGTGGTTCCCCTTGGCGTTGGAACTACAGATGAAGTTCGTGCCGCTACCACATCCAGTTCTGACCCAGCGAGTCCAGAAGTCGACTGTCTGCGCTTCATTACAGAAAACCCAGACCCTGCAGCTCATGATTTTCTTGCCCTAGCGGTGAGAAAGCGTTTCGGGATTTCGAAAGCCAGCATAGACTTCCTAGAGGAATATAAGTGCAAATCGACTAGAAGGCAATATGAGTCATCTTGGAGAAAATGGGTGGCCTTTGTAAAGGCAAAGAATCCGCAGGAGATCTCAACAGACTTCTGCTTATCTTTCTTCATCCACCTCCATGGCCAAGGGTTGGCAGCTAACACGATTTCAGTGTGTAAATCTGCTTTGATGAGACCCATTTTATTTGCCTTCCAGATCGACCTAGGTAACGAGATCTTTAATAAAGTTCCGAAAGCCTGCGCTAGGCTCAGACCTTCAGCACCTCCAAAGCCCATCTCATGGTCTTTAGACAAAGTTCTTCATTTCGCCTCCCTGTTGAGCAATGAAGAATGTGCGTTAAAGGATTTGACGCAAAAAGTTATTTTCCTATTTGCACTCGCGTCCGGGGCCAGGGTTAGTGAGATCGTAGCCCTCTCGAGAGAGGTAGGTCGTGTTCAGTTCCTCGATGAGGGGGAGCTGAACCTGTTTCCGGATCCTACGTTTCTCGCCAAGAATGAGTTACCCACCAACAGGTGGGGTCCCTGGAGAATCTGCCCTCTGAAAGAAGATGCATCTCTATGTCCAGTAGAATGCCTAAAGGTCTATCTTCGTAGAACTTCAGACTTCAAGGGTGGTCAACTATTCAGGGGAGAAACATCAGGCTAAAATTTATCTCTGAATCAACTCAGAGCAAAAATCACATATTTTATTCGCAGAGCGGATCCTGACAGTACACCCGCAGGTCACGATCCGAGGAAAGTTGCCTCATCCCTAAATTTCTTTAATTGTTTGAATTTTGAACATCTCCGTTCATACACGGGCTGGAAGTCTTCCAGGGTGTTCTTTCGCCACTATGCGAAGCAAGTAGAGGAACTTAAGAGATCTGTGGTAGCAGTGGGTCGTGTAGTTAACCCTACTGTTTAACTCTGCGAGGAACAGTGGTCTTAATTGGGACGATTAAGTCCAGGGTGAGTGTGTAGGTACATACTGTACTACAAACTAAATGAGGGCACCAAGTGCCCATATAGACTGTTCCTTCTTTCAAAGGTGAACCTAGCATAAGTTCAGACATGTGTGCCAAGCGTTTCTAACGCTAATGTGATTGATTTGTAATACAGACTTTTTATGACTTGATACCTTGGTATCTTATTAAAGTGGTGTTTAATGGTTTTTCTTTCAGATAAACAAGTTCTGTTTACTATCATACTTATGCTTAAAGTTTTGGGTTATCCTCTTTTATATAAATATATATATATTTGTTGTTAACCTGTCTGTTTATTATCTGTCAATAAACTTGTTCTTGAGAACCTTGCGTCTCTTTCACCTGTGTCAATTTATTGGTATAATTGAGCATTTTAATTCTATGTATCTTATCTGGGATAATTCTGATAGAATTGTTCTGTTATGCAAGCTATGTGGCATTGGTATATGTAAGTCCCCTAATGGGAGGACTCCGTCCCATAAAGGGACGAGGGCGGTTTTATTAGTTTCTTCCTATGCGGATATAAACCTTTGTCCAATACAAGTATTGTGCGGATTACTGGTCAATATATTGACGCAGTGGTTCTATACAAACTATGCTTTACTTAATATAGGGCGAGACCACTATATTAGCTTGCCTGGTATTCATACATAGATATATGTACTCTTCGAGACTTTCCAGAGTCTAGTAGGACTCTTCCCTGTAGGGGGCAGGAAGCTCTAACATAGTTTATAGTTAGTTGAAAAGATGTATAACGGTAACATCTTAGGTCTCTAGGTCTAGTCGACCGGGAATAAATACCTCCAGGGAGTACGGCACGTTCTGAGAAGCCACAGATACAGTAATGCTCTGGTACACTTCCATCAGGACGACATGGCTTGAGCCCAAAAAACGGATTTTGAGCGAAGCGAAAAATCTATTTTTGGGTGAGATAGCCATGTCGTCCTGATGGACCCGCCCTTGCCTTTCTAAGAAAGGGCTGTAGGACCCCTCCCTACATACAGTATCTGTAGCACCTCGTGTACGCTACAAGGAATACAGATGGCGCCAGGATTGGCGCCAGGCACGCATACGAATCGGGGGATAGGGAAGCCTTGGGAGCGGCTCCCCTTTTTCTTTCCCGAATTCGTATCTCGTCAATCACCTCCTACGAGACGAAATCTCTGTTCAGGTCCTTTGAAGAACATTCATGAATATATTCCTTCAAGGAAATTCCAGTATTCTAAATGCATTACAAAAAATATAAAACCATAAGCTTTTAGAATATATATATTCGAACATTTCCGAAATATATTTTCATAGAACGAGCGCAATTTTCTTGGGCATTGTCGAAAATACAGTATTAATTTAATGATATTTAAAGACCATTCCAAACTACATACTCAAATTACATCACGGATAATATGCGAAATATTATGTAATTCATACCTGAAGTATATGGCTGAAATACACAAACTAGTCTTATAATAATTTTGCGCACTCACATCTTCGAGGTAATATTTTTGTTTTTATATATTTATTTACAAAATGAGCTTTGCGAAGAAGTAATTTCAACATCCTGATGCAAAGCTCACAAAAAAAAAAAAAAAAAACTTAAACGTTCTGAAATTCGTGTTCAATGAATTGTTTACAATCATACCTTATACCTGCAGTATACACTACATATAAATAAGAAGAGATATATATTTCAAGAAATACAGACTCATTTTTATTTGCTCTTACTAAATGTAAAAGAAGCCTCAAATTCTAATCCTGAGCACAAAATAGTTAAATGTTATGCCGAATATGCTAATCCCTAGCAAAAGAGCACCTAATATTCATTCATTCGGAATTTAAATATATATATAATTCTATCACCCGTGGTTTCTATGGACGAACGTGAAAGGTTGGTATTTACATATGCATTCCTAGATATAGTAAAAAAAAAATATGGGGACTTATCGGTTCCTGCTTATAAAGTCGAAACTAAATAATGAAGAAAAATATTTAGAAAAGATTAAATAGTGATGTTCGAGAATGCAATCATCCTTAATAACTCACTGGGACAGTTTCTCGAGATATTTTGATCCTAGAATGCATTCCACTGGAGGAGCACTGATAAAATGGGCTTTAACCTTGTGGGGAAAGAGCAAATCTCTCTCTCTCTCTCTCTCTCTCTCTCTCTCTCTCTCTCTCTCTCTCTCTCTCTCTCTCTCTCTCTCTCTCCTGGCAAGAGAAATAAGTAGTGAAAGAT
>NC_090726.1:16555162-16565162 GCF_036898095.1 Palaemon carinicauda | reverse complement strand
AAAATATAATTGATATAAATTTTAAGGCAAGTTATAGAAGGCTTGAAATTAGTTTATGAAGGGCAAATTCAAGGGGCTGTGACAATGTTCAATCTAGCAGGAATGCCTAAGAGGCTAGCCATATATACAAAATATCAGCGCCCAAGCCCACTCTCCACCCAAGCTAGGGCCAGGGAACACCAGACAATGGTTGCTGATGACCCAGCAGACATGAACTCACATCTATGGTAAGGTTGCAGACAATAGAAGAAACTATTGACCTTGAGCGTGACTCGAACCGCAATCTGGCAGACCGCCAGTCACAGGGGTTTCCAATAGGCCTCGACAAATTATGACCAGAAAACAAGAAATTTCATAATAGTAGCTAACTTTTACGCATAAATCTAATTTTTCAACTAAATGATTATTTCAGCACCTTTTTACATAAGAATGCATTTATCAAAAAAAAAAACCATTTCAGTGAGATCTTCCTTTTATTTATTTATTTTTCAAAATAATATACTTCTAGAATTTTCAGATGATATTCTCATGTCGAAGTTCTAAGGTAAAATAAGAATAACAATGGAGATATTAATGAATTTAATATTAATGGAATGTTTTCCTTCAAATATTTCTCAAAAGTATTACCCAACAGACCTATGGTAGAATAGACTTTAACTATTTTTTTCAAAAGTATACAGAAAATCCTTTGTAATTACCTAACTTCTAAGGTAACCTTTTATATATGGAATTTTATCTCATCTAATTTTCCATCCGCCGTCTAATACTGGCTCTAATCTAGGAAGAGTAGTTTCTTCTAAATTCATCTAAATTTTTGGGTTTTGTTGACAGGATTAACCCATAAAGAGAACATCACTTTACCCCATGTTATTAGGACGCCTAAATGTGTGTTTATGTCAGTAGGATGATTAAAGGATCTAAGGCAACTGTAGGGATCTCTTCATTGTGATATAGGAGAGGATGTACATGGCTGTTTTTAATCTTATTTGAAGCAAAAGACACCAAGACGCTTTATATACTTAGGTAATAATTTAAAAGATAATGATGCAAATATATACAATGAGGAGGATATTATTCACTGATGAGTTAGATTATCCGTTCCAGATAGCCTTTCATTATCATCACAAAATATAGAATGAACCAGACTGGGTGTCGGTTAACCTTTAAATGTGGTTGTTCACTTAGCCTAGCGTAATTCGTTTGCTGAGATAGGAAAAAAGTACAAACATTTTAAAGTGCAAGACCAGCTTCCATTTAAAACTAGGTACTGATATTATGCACTTGATGTTGACAGAAACAAAGGTAGGACTGCGTAACGTAATATTGTTACATATTATGTTATTTGAATCCTATGTACGTTTCTGAAATGTAATAGTGTTACATATTTTTTGCTAGTATCACTTTCCTGAAATATAGTTTTTGTAACAGTTAAACTGGCTAAACATTAAAAAATAATATTAATATACTAAAGCACTTAATGAAGTTGTATATCAAGGTGCACGATGCTAAAATTTTTCCATTAGATATTACTTCAAAAATATTAACAAAATTTCATTGTACTGTCATAAACGTTTTAAAGACTACACCTGTTCTTTCGGATATACTTTTAATTAATACTAAAATGATTATAGGTCACAAGATGTTATCATATCTCCATAACAGTATTTTTTGTTTCCATATATCAAAATTTATATTCTTCGCTCTCAAATTCCATATAAAGTTGCCAGATATTTTTTCCCTAAAGACCTTGGATGCATGGTGGAATTTGCATATTATTATCAAGCGAGCCTAACTAGTTTCCCTAAGTTTTTGAATATCACGAATATTCTAGGGATTACTACGTTGAAAGCAATTTTCATCTATCATATCACATTACGGCTGTTTCCGTTCTACACATATATTATCTCTTCGTTAGTGTCTTAGCTTCTTGGAGAAAAATTATGGGTTTTTAAATTATTTTCTCCAATATACATACATACATACATACATACATACATACATACATATATATTATATACATACATATATACATACATATATATATATATATATATATATATATATATATATATATATATATATATATATATATATATATATATGAGTTCACAAAATGCATTCTATAAAGAAATCGTTTCTTCAGAGGTTTTAATTTCATTTTGACATTTCAGTATTTGGGTTTCATGAAGAAAGCGTTAATTTGATCACTTCAATATTATTATTGGAAACAAAATGGCTTCATCTCCTTTTTCAAGTTGTGTTATTATCACGGATATTTATTTTTACCTGTCAATAATAATAAATCAGACTTTGAACTCCTTTAAAGTCCGAAGATATTGCTTGAAATGCCTAATCTAAAGGTATTCAAAAAGTAATCAATCAGAGCATTATGCTATTCTTTTATCGAGAGTTAAGTCATTGTAACAATCTCTCTCTCTCTCTCTCTCTCTCTCTCTCTCTCACACACACACACACACACACACACACACACATATATATATATATATATATATATATATATATATATATATATATATATATATATATATATATATATATATATATATATATATATATATATATATATATATATATATATATATATATATATATATAACGGATTTTGAGCGAAGCGAAAAATCTATTTTTGGGTGAGATGGCCATGTCGTCCTGATGGAAGTTCCTATAGGGTAGCTTCCTAGGGTATATTACAACTACGGCGATATTCCCAGAGAATTTACCTTAAGGTACCAGAATTCTAACTCCTGCAGCGAGTATCCCTCGTGAAAGGGATATCGCGACATATCAGAGGACGTATTCTAGACACGCCACATGGCAATCTACATCCTGGACAGAGATTTCGTCTCGTAGGAGGTGATTGGCGAGATACGAATTCGGGAAAGAAAAAGGGGAGCCGCTCCCAAGGCTTCCCTATCCTCCGATTCGTATGCGTGCCTGGCGCCAATCCTGGCGCCATCTGTATTCCTTGTAGCGTACACGAGGTGCTACAGATACTGTATGTAGGGAGGGGTCCTACAGCCCTTTCTTAGAAAGGCAAGGGCGGGTCCATCAGGACGACATGGCCATCTCACCCAAAAATAGATTTTTCGCTTCGCTCAAAATCCGTTTTTTGGGCTCAAGCCATGTCGTCCTGATGGAAGTGTACCAGAGCATTACTGTATCTGTGGATTCTCAGAACGTGCTGTACTCCCCGGAGGTAGTTTTTTCCCGGTCGACTAGACCTAGAGACCTAAGATGTTACCGTTATACATCTTTTCAACTAACTATAAAGTATGTTAGAGCTTCCTGCCCCCTACAGGGAAGAGTCCTACTAGACTCTGGAAAAGTCTCGAAGAGTACCAGGCAAGCTAATATAGTGGTCTCGCCCTATATTAAGTAAAGCATAGTTTGTAAAGAACCAATGCGTCAATATGAAATATCGACCAGTTCTCCGCACAATACTTGTATTGGACAAAGGTTTTATATCCGCATAGGAGGAAAACCAATGCAACATAGCTTGCATAAAGGAACAATTCTATTAGAATTATCCCAGATAAGGTACATAGAATGAATGCTCAATTATACCAATAAATTGACACAGGTGAAGGAGACGCAAGGTTCTCAAGAACCAGATTATTGACAGGCAATAAATAGACAGGTTAACCACAATTATATATATATATATACATAAGAAGAGGATAACCCAAAACTTTAAGCATAAGTATGATAGTAAACAGAGCTTGTTTGTCTGAAAGAAAAAACATTAGATGCCACTTTTAAGATACCGAGGTATCAAAGTCATAAAAGCCTGTATTACAAATCAATGACATTAGCGTTAGAAACGCTCGGCACACGTCTGCACTTATGCTAGGTTCACCTTCGGAAATGGAACAGTCTGGATGGGCAACACAGTGCCCTCACTTAGTTTGTAGTACAGTATGTAACTACACACTCACCCTGGAATTAATCGTCCCAATTAAGACCACTGTTCCTCGCAGAGTTAAACAGTAGGGTTAACACCGCGACCCACTGCTACCACAGATCTCTTTTAGTTCCTCTACTTGCTTCGCATAGTGGCGAAAGAACACTCTGGAAGACTTCCAGCCAGAGTATGAACGGAGATGTTCAAAATCCATACAATTAAAGAAATTTAAGGATGAGGCAACTTTCCTCGGATCGTGACCTGCGGGTGAACTGTCAGGATCCGCTCTGCGAATAAAATATGTGATTTTCGCTCTGAGTTGATTCAGAGATAAATTTGAGCCTGATGTTTCTCCCCTGAATAGTTGACCACCCTTGAAGTCTGAAGTTCTATGAAGATAGACCTTTAGGCATTCTACTGGACATAGAGATGCATCTTCTTTCAGAGGGCAGATTCTCCAAGGACCCCACCTGTTGGTGGGTAACTCATTCTGGCGAGAAACGTAAGATCCGGAAACAGGTTCAGTTCTTCCCCATCCAGGAACTGAACACGACCTGCCTCTCTCGAGAGGCTACAATCTCACTAACCCTGGCCCCGGACGCGAGTGCAAAATAGGAAAATAACTTTTTGTGTCAAATCCTTTAACGCACACTCTTCATTGCTCAACAGAGAAGCGAAATGAAGAACTTGTCTAAAGACCATGAAATGGGCTTTGGAGGTGCTGAAGGTCTGAGCCTAGCACAGGCTTTCGGGACTTTATTAAAGATCTCGTTACCTAGGTCGACCTGGAAGGCATATAGAATGGGTCTTGTCAAAGCAGACTTACACGCTGAAATCGTGTTCGCTGCCAATCCTTGACCATGGAGGTGGAGAAGAAAGATAAGCAGAAGTCTGTCAAGATCTCCTGCGGATTCTTCGCCTTGACAAAAGGCCACCCATTTTCTCCAAGATGACTCATATTGCCTTCTAGTAGATTTGCACTTATATTCCTCAAGGAAGTCTATACTGGCTTTCGAAATCCCGAAACGCTTTCTCACCACTAGGGAGAGAAAATCATGAGCTGCAGGGTCCGGGTTTTCTGTAATGAGGCGCAGACAGTTGACTTCTGGACTCGCTGGGTCAGAACTGGATCTGGTAGTGGTACAAACTTCAGCTACAGTTCCAATGCCAGGAGGAACCACACGCTGTTCGGCCACTTGTGGGCCACTATTGCCGCTACCCCTTGAAGGATCTCAGTTTGTTGAGGACCCTCAACAGAAGGTTGTGAGGAGGGAACAGATAAATCTTGGACCATCTGTTCCAGTCGAGGGACATCGCGTCCACTGCATCCGCTAAGGGGTCCTCGTACGGGGCACGTACAGGGGCAACTTCTTGTTGTCTTTCGTCGCAAAGAGGTCTATCTGCAGTTCTGGGACTGATTCAGAATGAAGGAGAATGATCCTGCGTCTAAGGACCATTCCGACTCTATCGGTGTGAACCTGGATAGAGCGTCCGCTGTCACATTGCGGACTCCTTGAAGGTGAACTGCCGACAGGTACCACTTCTTCTTTTCCGCCAATCGGAAGATGGCCAACATCACCTGGTTTAGAGGTGGTGACCTCGATCCTTGTCGATTCAAGTATCTCACAACTACCTCGCTGTCTATCACCAACCTTATGTGGATCGAGTGATGCGGGGAGACTTTCTTTAAGGTAAGGAGCACTGCCCTAGCTTCTAGAAAGTTTTATGTGAAAGGTCTTGAATAGCTTGGACCAAGTCCCCTGGACTTTTTTCCGATGAGAGTGACCTCCCCATCCCTCCTTCGAGGCGTCTGAGTGAATCGTCACCGACGGGGGAGGTGGCTGAAGAAGAACCAACTTCTTTAGATGTGTGGCTTGGGACCAAGGCCTGAGAAGAGTACTTAGCCGAAGCGGCTGGTCTTCTCAGATCTCTTCGCGCATTTGATGCATAACTTCTCCAAACTCCGATTGCATCCTTTAGCTGTGCTCTTAGCACTGGGTCTGTCACCGAAGCAAACTGGAGAGAGCGCAGTACCCTCTCCTGCTCGCGTCTTGATATCCTTTCGGAATGTAGAAGTCTCTTGACAGAACCCGCTATCTCCTTCCTTTTCTTCGCCGGGGTGGAGAAACGGTGTGACAAAAGGTCCCAGTGGATTCCCAGCCACTGGAACTTTTGAGATGGAGAAAGTCGAGACTTTTTCTGTTGATCTTGAAGCCTAGGTACTCTAGGAACTGGATCACCTGACTGGAAGCTTGCAAGCATTCTGTCTCGGATGCTGCCCACACCAACCAGTCGTCCAGGTAGGCTACTACCTGAATTCCCTTTAGGCGTAATTGTTTGAGAGCTACGCTCGCAAGCTTCGTAAAAATCCTTGGGGCTATGTTTAGCCCGAATGGCATGGCTCCGAAGGCGTATAGTCTTCGTTGTAGCCTGAACCCTAGGTAGGGGGAGAGTCGATGGCTAATTGGAATGTGCCAATAGGCGTCTGACAAGTCTATAGAGACGGAATATGCCCTCTTGGGCAGTAAGGTCCTTATGTGTTGCAGTGTTAGCATTTTGAATTTGCAATTCACTATGAACTTGTTGAGTGGCGACAAGTCCAGAATGACTCTGAGCTTTTCCGAGTCTTTCTTGGGAACACAAAACAGCCTCCCTTACAAATTGATGGGCTTCACCCTTCGGATCACCTTTTTTCTCCAACAGTTCTTGAACGTACTCCTCCATAACGGGGGTGGAGTGTTGGAAAAACCGAAGGCACGGGGGTGGAGTGCTGTACCAGCTCCCGCCCAGTCCATTCTTGAGTAGGCTGTGGGCCCAGGGATCGAAGGTCCACCGATCCCGAAATTTCAGAAGTCTCCCTCCTACCGGTATCACCTCACTTGGACTGCCGTCCTGAGGTCTTGCCTTCCTGACCACGACCACCCCTGAATCCCCTTCCCCTTGAGGGGCGTCTAGACGAGCCTCTGGCTGCTCCTCTAGGCTTTGCTCGAAAGGAAGTAGACTGCCCTTCGAACGCTGGGGTGAATGCTGTGGACTGTGTCGACACGGCCTGGGGTACCCACTGAAAAGTGGTCGGGGTTTGTGCCACGATCTGGGGCACTGGGGGCAATGGTAATTGCAGTTGCTGTTGCTGTCTAAGAGGCTTGGCTGGCCGAGACGGTAGCCTAGTCCTCATAGTCTTCCTCTTTGGTTGAGGACCCTTATCCGGGGAAGACTTTCTTTTGATAGCCAGGCCCCACTTCTGGAGAAGGTTTCTATTCTCCAAGGCGGCCTTATCAACAACTTCTTTGACCAAGTCGGTAGGGAAAAGGTCTTTTCCCCAAATGTTGGAGGAGATTAGTTTCTTTGGCTCGTGCCTCACCGTAGCCGAGGTAAACACGAACTCCCTACAAGCTCTCCTTGCCTTGACGAAGCCATAAAGGTCCTTCGTCACTGTGGCCAGATGAGACTTGGCCACTACCATGAACATTTCATGGACCTTGGGGTCACTTGCCATCGTCTCGAGAGTAGTCTGAAGAGACATTGAAGCAGTCAGTCTTTCTTTTGTATCGAACTCACTTCGCAAAAGAAAGTCAGACAGCTTAGGGAGGTCCTTGCCGAACTGACGTCCGGCAATATCAGCCTCCAACTTTCCAACTGAGAACGTAAGATGGACGTCCTTCCAGTCTTTGTGGTCCATAGGCAGGGCCAGCGACAAGGGTTTACACTCCTCTAGGGAGGGGCAAGACTTGCCGGCCTCGACTGCTTTTAGTACAGCCAGAAACCCTTTCTGTAAAAAGGGGAAGGCTCTAGTAGGCGAGGACACAAAGGAAGGGAGCTTCCTATTCAATGCGGCTACCTTAGAGTTAGAGAAGCCCCTCTCTTTCATCGAGGATGAAAGTAGAGCTTGAGCCTTAGCATGGTCCATCACTATGACCTCCTTCGGCTCTGTCTCCTCCTTTGAAGCTGGTTCCTTCCTCAGCCGGACATAACAGTCCGGATATGATGCCTTGCTGGGCCAGAATTCCACCTCCTCCAGGGGAACTGAGCCCAGCTTATCCGAGATGACGATCTTTCCAGTCGTCATCGGCATGTGCTCAGCATACCTCCATGGGTTAGCATCTGAGCACAAGGGAAGGTCTTTCACATTGAGCTTTTTCTGGGGCCCATGTGATTCTGCAAGGCACTGCATTCGCAGTTCCATTGCAGCCGCCTTCTCCTGATTCTCCTTCTGCATTTGTTGGATCATTCCAACAATAGAAGAGAGGGCCTGTCCCAGCTCTACTGGGAGACCGGCCGATGTAGAGGGAATAGGCTCCGGAATCTGAGCCGGAGTAGCCGACACCTCGACGACGTCTACCTCTACAACGTCTGGGGCTTGAACTTCATTCTGGGCTTCTGCCAGGAGGTCTTCCTCCTGACACCCGTCCACATCAGACATCCTGTCATCTAACTGGATGTCTTGCATCGCGACCGCGACTTCAGCATCCACCTGGATCTGAACTTAGGGGATCTCCTCTTGAGGCTGGGGAATCACTGCATCAGCTGATGCCTTAGGGAAAAGATACGCCCTCATCTTCTCAC
This sequence comes from Palaemon carinicauda, assembly GCF_036898095.1. Taxonomy (NCBI): domain Eukaryota; kingdom Metazoa; phylum Arthropoda; class Malacostraca; order Decapoda; family Palaemonidae; genus Palaemon; species Palaemon carinicauda. Next base: position 16,556,677 of record NC_090726.1, on the reverse strand, counting down.
TTGGAAGATAAGTGCCAGAAGTGTTCTTTTGGAAGCCCCTTACCCAGGTACGAAGCTTCTTCCTAGCTATATCCCTTGATTCCTCTGTCCTAGGGGAATTAAAGGTCTCAGTAATCAGGTTAGTGCGCACAGTACATACCTGAGGGTCCCAATACCGGAGATCATCCTTGGAGACAGCTTATGCTGCGTGTCTCCTACAAAACTCATGTCCGCAGAGGTTCTTGCTGCTGACGTTGCAGAAAGCACTTCCCCACTTCGGAGTGTCCTTCTGTAAAGAGAAGTAATTTCCATGAGTATCAAGTGAACAATGTATCACTGGATATGCATAGTATAGCATAACAATTCAGAAAGGAAAGACACACACTTGTGTTTCCCTCACAACCCATTGTTGCAGCCTTCCAGATAATAAAATCAAAATGGTTTATCTCTTCTAAAGTAACCAATGCAAGGTTTCCAGAGGAAACAGGTTGAGCTCACACCTAAGCAATGATTTTAAAATCCTGGATAATAGACAGGAAAGAACTCAGCTTCCTATCTGTAGGGCAACAGCAAAGGGATGTGCAAGAAAACACAATAGTGTTAGAAGACACAGTGCTGTACCAAAACTCTTACCATAGTTTTCTTCTTACTGTATATGTTATACTGAAGAATACTAGTACAGTATAGGGGGATGTGTGCCGGCCTGCCTTTGCCGGCCGGCACACACCACAACTAGCTTTAAAGTATACTACTTAACAGCTATAAGGCGGCAGCACTCTGGTTCAAATGCATGTGCCGGTCGGCAGCAACTGCCGGCCGGTAACAGCCAATGTTGGCCGGCAATGGCTGCCGGCCAGCAACTACACAAGGTAGTACCCAGCTGCCGGCCACACTCTTGGTGACCGGCAGACAAGGGCTGACATAAGCCAGCCGGCAAAGGTAGAAGACCGATGCCAGCCGGCAGCAAAAGAACCAGAGGACTACACCTGCCCGGCTGCCGGCCTCATAGGCCGGCAGCCGGGACAGGTACAGCACTAGAAGAAAAATAGAATGGATGCCGGGATAAGAGTGTACACAACCTCCAAGCCCGGCAACCGAAAGAGTGCATATAAGGAAGGGGAGAAACTAATTCAGGCTTCCTGACCAATGCCGTCTGGCTCTACAGGCAGGCATGGATGAGGGACCAAGAGAGGTCCGGGCAGCACTCGAAAACATAAGACCCTTGCCGGCCAGAAGCTCTGCCGGCCGGCAAGGGGCTGAGTCAATTCCACATCCTAACCAATACTAGGTCCAGATGTAGAACGATGTACAGTACAGTAATGGCTCGGCCATTACGGAGAAAGAGGGGGAAGGGACAAGAGGGTCCTGCCAACCTTGCTTTAGTGACAGATCACCCACAGCCAAGAAACTTATCTTAGCCTAAGGGAGATCTAAGGGGGAAGGCCAGCAATACTTGCCAGCTCCCAGAGCACCAAAGCAAGGAAGGCGTTGCTACTCCCAGGGAAAGAACTTATCCTCCCCCGAGAACAGCAACAA
>NC_090726.1:16545162-16550162 GCF_036898095.1 Palaemon carinicauda | reverse complement strand
CTGTATGGGACCGGAAAAGCAGCCATCAAAGAAAGTTAGTAAGTATTCAATATTCTAGTTTCCCAAAAGGAGATTGATTGATTGATTTACAGTTTTTAGGCATAAAAAAAGAAAAAAAAAAGAAAAAAAAACGAAGAAATGGCGCATGCTTACAAACGCTCAGACGATGTTAACTGGAAGCATGCTCTAATTTATTCAGTCCATTTTAAAGCAGAAGACTATGCTGATGACATGAAGTACAGACTCCTGGGAATTTAAAAACCCCAAAATCAACGTGCACCGAAGGAAGAGGTTATGCCAACCCTTTTTTTACATAGTGGTAGGTTACAAGTTGAACAAATTGCCAAAAACCTACATGATGCATTTCTTCCATTCGACTCTATTTTCCTGAAATATTTTACCGCCTGTGACACCTAGATTGCGAAAATTAAATTCACATTGACTATCAATTTAAAGTTCTCTGCCGTTATCTTTAAGAGGGAGCAAAACCAAAGGTAGAAAAAGTATTCGATATTTTTAACCTTTCGTGAATTATGTTAAATATGATTCCAAGTGTTGTGTCAGCGTGATATAATGAAATAAGAGTGTGCTGTAACGTCTAATATAAATAATAAGAAAAAAGAATCTAAAAATATCCTACTGGCTGTAGTATTAGAGCTAGAGACACGAAATATGTCCTGAATGTACTGAAAAACATAAAAATATCTTTTTTTTTTTTTTTTGGTATTTCCCAAATTATGAAATATTATGCTCATATGATGGCTGGTCAGAATGATGTCACTTTTTTATTCCAAATGACTAAGGTAAATTTTCAGTTTGCCAAAAAAAAAAAAAAAAAAAAAAAAAAAAAAAAAAAAAAAAAAAAAAAAAATCTGTATATAATTTATATAGAACTAATATGAACATCCATGGGAAGTTTCAAGTGAATAATTTAAGTATAAAAACTAGTTTTTTGGCTAAGGACGTTTAAAGTTTGTTAATACTTGTAAAATACTTATTTCTTTTTTGAAACTTTTAATTCTCAGTCATAAAACTCTTCCATATATAATGATACTCCGGATAGCTAATAAATTGTTTTTAAAAATACCCATAACTAATTATGGGCTCAAACTTACCATGAAGTTACTGCTAGGCACCACTACAATTTTCGTCTTGATTTGATTTTTGCACCTTTGCCGGAAAATTGCTTCACTACTCAGGTGTCCTCAAAGCATCAAATCATTGGAGAGGGTTTTTTTTTCTTTTTTTTATCATCCAGTAGTAGGTGCTTTCCCTTTCCTCAATGGCACTCCTTGCCAAAAAATAAATGGCACTATGGAAGTGGTGCCATTCCGGAAGCGTAAGTCTCTCCATCTCCAGCAATAGGACGTTCTTATTCCTGAGATTGCCTTAATGTTCTTGTCTTTGCCTCTTCTTTATTACTTTCTTTTCTTATAGTATCACAAATTATTTTGTTATCACTTTTTTTCTATAGCTTTTCTTGCTTCCTTAGAGAACTTTCCTGCGGATGAAAGAACTTGCCGGATTCCATGGTCAAATTTTACCACTGCACAGTATACGCCAAAAAGGAACCCAAAAAATGACCAAAGATGGCTTAAATAACAATAAATAACTGATCACTTCAGGAGTGAAACTACCACAACCGTTCTTCAAGGGAAGCAAAATGCTACTAATTTCCCTGGCTGTAATCAGTTGCATGGTGGACTTTGGTCAATTAATCTTTCTACCAGAAGAAAAGAAAAATGTCAGAAACCAACGGATATATAAGACATAATGACATAACCAGCAATTGTAGAAAAAAACAAATACAGTTTTTATTACCGAGGTGCATACATTCGAAAGTGCCACGCCCACTCTTTAAAGGGTTATACAACCCTGTCTCTTTAAACACCTAACAAGCTATTATAAGCGACCGAATATATTTTCCATACTAGTTTTGAATGTTAAAAGATTGGAAATATTGAGTTTTCAATAAAAGCTTTTTCATTGTTTTTTTTCGGTTTAATGCCTCCTTAAGTAACCTTTATATATATATATATATATATATATATATATATATATATATATATATATATATATATATATATATATATATATATATATATATATATATATATATATATATATATATATATATAACTGAAATCAGTTTTTTGTTCTTTAAGTGTAGGCATTGTTGTTGTGATCTCATAAAATCTGAAATGCAACCACGTCTTTTCAGATAGCAGTGTGTCTGAAAAGGAAGATAATATCTATAGTGCAACATATGCATAGTGCAATATGTCATTAGAATCTATTCAATAGAAGCCTTGATAAATGAGATGTACAAGTGATATACTTTCTCTGTTGCGTGTTCATACACTTTGCTGTTTATCTGCTCACGATATCTTCTTGTGACTGTTCAGATTTTTTTAGCAGCTATACATAGCCCTAGATGAATTATAAAAATACAATGCAAAGATAAATTGTTTTTGCCATTTTCCTAACTGATGCAACTGCAGTCATAAAAAAATAGTTTTCTATTCCATGTATATATGAATAGTTGTAAAAAAGAAAAATAAATAGTTATTTTAGGTGATGTACATCTATATAGTTGTGAGTTTGTGGTTACAAAAATATACACATCCTTTTGATTTATTTAATAGTATTTGGAATAACCCCCCAATATATATATATATATATATATATATATATATATATATATATATATATATATATATATATATATACTGTATATATATATATATATATATGTATATATATATATATATATATATATATATATATATATATATATATATATATATATATATATATATACTGTATATATATATATATATATATATATATATATATATATATATATATATATATATATATATATATATATATATATATAAATGATACTTGATCTTAAATTTTACATCTTTTAACTAACATTATGGAATAAAAGCGGATATGTTAGCAATATATTATTTGTTTATTTTACCAAAGCTTCGATCAATGTTTTCATACGATATGAAATTCGATGAAGTTACTGGACTCACAAATCCAGAATTTTTCCTATTTTAGGTACTAATTCAACACAAATTTCGGTTCATAAAACCTCTGAGAGGAAAAAGATTGTCAGTGGAATTAATGTAATTGGATAATAAATTTCCCCTTTTTTTTTTTGTTAAATCATGATTTCGATCGATGTTTTCATACGATACGAAATTCAATGAAACTTACAGGACTCAAAAGTGTGGAATTACTTAATTTTCTCCGTTCTAATTCCACATTAATTCTTTTCCATAAAACACCTGAGCCGGAAAAGGATTTTGGTGGAATTGCACTTGTGGAATCGCAAAATCGCTTTGGGAGAATGGCAGGTGGCGCATGCAATTGATCAAAGGTAAAGTCAGATCGGTCTAATCATGCACGGAGACGCATCAGTGGCATTCGATATCAATGCATTGTAAAATGGAAAAAGTTTACTTATGTTTATTCCCCGGTGTTCCTTCATACATTCTTTTACACTTCAGTGGTTTTCAAACTATCCTTATTTAATGTTAGTATTGTTGCTATGATAGTTATTTGTTTTTACATTATTATTATTATTATTATTATTATTAGATAAGCTACAACCCTACTTGGAAAAACAAGATGTTATAATCCCAAGGGCTCTAGCAGGGAAAAATAGCCCACCCAGGAAAGGAGATAAGGAAATAGATAAAAGATATAAGAAGAAATGAACACTTAAAAATTGCTTAGCAGGATTCCTGTTAAGTTACCAGCAGCCATTCTCTGGCACCCCTGGTCTAAGCTTTGGTGAGAATGGGCTTGTTCGCTCACCATATGTACGGTACATGTGATCTCTCTCTCTCTCTCTCTCTCTCTCTCTCTCTCTCTCTCTCTTTTACCTTTTCTTCTAAAACTAAACTTTATATGACAAACATTCTCAACAACATCGGTCTCTTTTCCTGCCATTCTTGTCGTTTTATCTTGAAACACTACCGACGTCATAAAGAGAAATTCGCTCATCAAATATTTTCTCTCTCTCTCTCTCTCTCTCTCTCTCTCTCTCTCTCCTCTCTCTCTCCTCTCTCTCTCTCTCTCTTGTTTACCCTTTTAAAATAAATTGATATGACAAACATTTTCACCAACACCCCGTCTCTTTTCCTGTCCTCGTCCTTTTATCTTGAAACACTACCGACATTATAAAGAGAAATTCTCTCTCTCTCTCTCTCTCTCTCTCTCTCTCTCTCTCTCTCTCTCTCTCTCTCTCTCTCTCTCTCTCTTGTTTACCCTACATGTGATCAGTCTCTATGGCATTGAACTACTAGCTTGAGTAGTGTCACTTTCCCTTGCCTCTGGCATTCCTGAGCAGCTCTTAAGCTTTTAATAACCTACATAAAACAACTTTATATTAAATGTATTTATCTTAAGAATAAGTTATTAAATCTCTCAGTGATATCCTTAATATACATTTTATATCAATATGTTACATTTGAAGTGGATGTAATATAATCTGTAATAAATAAACTAACATGTAATGAATTATAAGAGCAATAATAGAAATCAATAAAAGACCTAGAACTATCTTATAAATGGAAGCGTATAGAGAAGCATTAACCTTAGTGACTACGATCACATATATGTTATTATTATTATTATTATTATTATTATTATTATTATTATTATTATTATTATTATTATTATTATTATTGTTATTATTATTATTATTATTACTAGCCAAGCTACAACCCTAGTTGGAAAGCAATATGCTATAAGTCCAATGGCTCCAATAGGGAAAAATAGCCCAGTGAGGAAAGGAAATAAGGAAATAAATAAAAGATGAAAATAAATTAACAATAAATCATTCTAAAAACAGTGACAACGTCAAAACAGATATGTCCTAATAAACTATTAACAACGTCAAAAACAGATATGTCATATATAAACTATGAAAAGACTCAAATCAGCCTGGTCAACATAAAAACATTTGCTCCAACTTTGAA
>NC_090726.1:16528835-16531335 GCF_036898095.1 Palaemon carinicauda | reverse complement strand
TCCACCCCCACCTCCCTCGCCCCTCCATCGTTGGTACTATGACGGAGACGGACTCTATTACAGCAGTTGGCGCTGCGGCCGCCCCATTGAAACTTTCACCATTCGCCAGTGTAGAGGCGTTTGCTTGGTTTCAGCGTGCAGAAGTCCACTTTCGTATCAGGGTCGTGACTCGCTCAACCACCAAAGCGGATTATGTTCTCGCGGCGATACCCGAGGACACCTTCCCAGAAATATCCGACTGGCTTTGTGAACAAGAAGACACCCCAATAGCGTAAGACGCCCTCAAAACATACCTTTTGCAGCAGTACTCTCCGTCGCCAGCCGCCCGTATAGCAAAGCTTTTTCAGCTCTCGCAACAACCGTTGGGGGACCAAAGGGCTTCGCTTGCCCTCAGGGAAATGACCAGTATCGCTCGCCTTCAACCTGCCGCAGACGGCTCTCCTCGTGAGGTGAACCTACTTCGTGCCCTTTGGATACACCGTTTACCCGAACCTGTACGTGCTGCCATACCCGATGTCGATAGTTTACCCATAAAGGACTTGATGACCAAAGCCGACGCCCTTATGGACAGCCACTTCAAGACCTCCATCAACGCCTCCACCCCTGACGACGAGGATGCTTATTCAACGTCAACCGAAGCTGACATGAATGCCGTAGGACATACACGCCTTCCCCGTGACGTGCCAAAGCGGCGACAAAGCCGCCCACCACCCACCAATCGCTCGTGCCCCAACGAACGACTTCTAAAGCCACTTACTACCTCCCATCTGCCACAGTTTTGCTACTACCACTTCAGATTCGAGGCAACTACGAAGAAATGTGCCAAGGATTGTCACTGGCCAAAAAACGTGTAAGTAGGCCATCGCTTTTGGCGGTGGCCTCCCATGTTTCTAATCTTTTCTTTTTACAGGATGCAGGAACGGGCGTGCGATTTTTGGTAGATACGGGTGCTTGTCGTTCTCTTTTGCCAAGGAAACTCTTCAAGACACGGCGTAGTCTGTCTACATCTGCCGACGTCCGCTTGGTAGCTGCTAACGGATCTACGATACCCACCTACGGTTACGAGAACCTCACATTATCGTTCGGAAACGGTAAATTCAATTGGAAGTTCCCTCGTTGCTGACGTCACAATGCTAATCCTCGGTGCGGATTTCCTCTCTCATTTCCAACTTCTGGTCGATGTCGCCCACCGACGATTGGTCAACGCAGACTCGTACTTGTCGACACCTCTTCAACCCGCCCCCTCTAACCTCGCTCTCCACATCAGCGCACCCACAGATGCCTACGCCCACCTCCTCACGTCGTACCCGGAAGTTTTCCGTCCAGAACTTCGCCAAACGCCCACGGTTCCTGCCAAGCACGGTATTTATCACCATATCAAGACGATGGGACCCCCAGTCTTCGCAAAATTCAGACGTCTGGTACCAGAACGATTGGCAGCCGCCAAACAGACGTTCGCCGAAATGGAGAAAATGGGCCTTTGCCAAAAGGCCTCCAGCCCATGGTCGTCACCCTTACACATCGTTCTGAAGAAAGACGGCTCCCTCCGTCCTTGCGGGGATTACAGGCGCCTAAACATGCAAACAGAACCGGATCACTACCCCCCCTCCCAAACATTGCCGATGTGACCTCCTACCTGCACAAAGCGAAGGTTTTCTCTACGCTCGACCTCCTGAAGGGGTATTATCAGGTGCCTATGAACCAAGAAGACATCCCCAAGACCGCCATCACCACTCCCGTTTGGTACATACACCTTCAATTACTCCTGTTTTGGCCTTCGTAATGCTGGGGCAACGTTTTCAACGTCTCGTGGATGGCATCTTAGGGGACCTCCCTTTCTGTGTATGTTATGTGGACGACATACTTGTGTTCTCCTCCTCAAAAGAGGAACACCTCCGTCACCTGCGCATCGTGCTCGACCGCCTGCAACAAAACGGCCTTGTAGTCCGGTACGACAAGTGTACCTTTGGCGCCAACGAAGTGTCGTTCTTAGGGCACCGTATTACTCCTGAAGGAGTCCATCCCCTCCCTGAGAAGGTAGCAGCCGTTCAGAACTTCCCCGCTCCCTCGACCGTCAAAGCTCTGCAGGAATTCTTGGGCATGATCAACTATTATCACCGTTTTCTGCCAGCCATTGCCGCCACTCTTGCTCCCCTCTACGCCTCCCTCAAGGGCAAGCCAAATTACCTGAAGTGGGGTCCCCTTCAAGAAGCAGCCTTCTGCAATGCAAAGAAAGCCCTGTCAACTGCTGCGGCTCTCACTTTTCCTATCCCACACGCCCCTCTCCTTCTCTCCACCGATGCCAGCGACGTCACTATTGGTGCAGTACTCGAGCAGGTGGTCAAAGGCTCGCCCCGCCCATTGGCCTTCTTCAGCAGAAAACTGTCCAAGGCAGAATCGGATTATTCTACCTTCGATCGAGAATTGCTGGCGGTGCACGCCTTCACTCGACAGTCTGACGCCTGGTCCGCCCGTCAACGCCGACATCTCTCCGCCGTGG
>NC_090726.1:16518835-16521335 GCF_036898095.1 Palaemon carinicauda | reverse complement strand
AAACTCTTCCATATATAATGATACTCCGGGCAGCTAATAAATGATTTTTAAAAATATCCATAACTAATTATGGGCTCCAACTTACCATGAAGTTACTGCTAGGCACCACTACAATTTTCGTCTTGATTTAATTTTTGCACCTTTACCGGAAAATTGCTTCACTACTCAGGTGTCCTCAAAGTATCAAATCATTGGAGACGGTTTTTTTTATCCACTAGTAGGTGCTTTCCCTTTCCTCAATGGCACTCCTCAACAAAAAATAAATGGCACTATGGAAGTGGGGCCATTCCGGAAGCGTAAGTCTCTCCATCTTCAGCAATAGTACGTTCTTATTCCTGAGATTTCCTTTATGTTCTTGTCTTTGCCTCTTCTTTATTGCTTTCTTTTCTTATAGCATCACAAATTATTTTGTTATCACTTTTTTCTATAGCTTTTCTTGCTTCCTTAGATAACTTTCCAGCGACTGAAAGAACTTGCCGGATTCCATGGTTAAATTTTACCACTGCACAGTATACGCCAAAAAGGAACCCCAAAAATGACCAAAGTTAGCTTAAATAACAATAAATAACTGATCAATTCAGGAGCGAAACTACCACAACCGTTCTTCAAGGGAAGCAAAATGCTACTAATTTCCCTGGGTGTAATCAGTTGCATGGTGGACTTTGGTCAATTAATCTTTCTACCAGGAGAAAAGAAAAATGTCAGAAACCACCAGATATATAAGACATAATGACATAACCAGCAACTGTAGAAAAAACAAATACAATTCTTATTACCGGGATGCATACATTCGAAAGTGCCACGCCCACTCTTTAAAGGGTTATACAACCCTGTCTCTTTAAACACCTCTACAAGCTATTATAAGCGCACGAATATATCTTCCATACTATTTTTGAATGTTAAAAGATTGGAAATATTGAGTTTTCAATAAAAGCTTTTTTATTGTTTTTTTTCCGTTTAATGCCTCCTTAAGTAACCTTTTTATATACATATATAAATATATATATATATATATATATATATTTATATATATATATATATATATATATATATTTAATATATATATATATATATACATATACATATATATATATATATATATATAATTTATATATATATATATATATATATATTAATAAATAGATATACATATACATATATATATATATATATATATATTTTTATATACACACACACATATATATATATATATATATATAAAGCTGAATTCAGTTTTTTGGTTTTTTGGTCTTTAAGTGTAGGCATTGTTGTTGTGATCTCATAAAATCTGAAATGCAACAATGTCTTTTCAGATACCAGTGTGTCTGAAAAGGAAGAGAATATCTATAGTGCAACATATGCAATGTGCAATATGTCATTAGAATCTATCCAATAGATGCCTTGAAAAATGAGATGTACAAGTGATATATTTTCTCGGTTGCGTGTTCATATACTTTGCTGTTTATTTGCTCACGATATCTTCTTGTGACTGTTCAGATTTTTTCAGCACCTGTACATAGCCCTAGATGAATTATAAAAATACAATGCCAAGATAAATTGTTTTTGCCATTCTCCTAACTGATACAACTGTAGTCATAAAAAATAGTTTTTTATTCCATGTATATATGAATAGTTGTGAAAAAGAAAAATAAATAGTTATTTTAGGTGATGTATATATTTATAGTTGTGAGTTTGTGGTTACAAAAAATACACATCCTTTTGATTTATTTAAAAGTATTTGGAATAGCCCCTCCCCAATATATATATATATATATATATATACATACATATAAATATAAATATATATATATATATATATATATATATGTGTGTGTGTGATACTTGATCTTAAATTTTACATCTTTTAACTAACATTACGGAATAAAAGCGGATATGTTAGTAATATATCATTTATTTATTTTACCATAGCTTCGATCAATGTTTTCATACGATATGAAATTCGATGAAGTTACTGGACTCACAAATCCAGAATTTCTCCTTTTTTAGGTACTAATTCAACATAAATTCCGGTTCATAAAACCTCAGAGAGGAAAAAGATTGTCAGTGGAATTAGTGTAATTGGATAATAAATTTCCCATTTTTTTTTTTTTTTTTTTTTTTTTTTGGTTAAATCATGATTTCGATCGATGTTTTCATACGATAGGAAATTCAATGAAAGTTACCGGACTGAAAAGTGTGGAATTTCTTAATTTTCTCCGTTCTAATTCCACATTAATTCCTTTCCATAAAACACCTGAGCCGGAGAAGGATTTTGGTGGAATTGCACTTGTGGAATCGCAAAATCGCTTTGGGAGAATGGCAGGTGGCGCATGCAATTGATCAAAGGTAAAGTCAGATCGGTCTAATCATGCATGGAGACGCATCAATGGCTTTCGATATCAATGCATTGTAAAATGGAAAAAAAGTGTATTTATTTTTATTCCCCGGTGATCCTTCATACATTCTCTTACACTTCAGTGGTTTTAAAAACTATCCTTAT
>NC_090726.1:16501335-16511335 GCF_036898095.1 Palaemon carinicauda | reverse complement strand
TAGCTTCCATGTGAAGTTAAATAATCCGTAATGGCACAAGGCTGTTGAGGCGTCGAGAGACCTTGGTATGGATTTCAAAATAGCCGCTCTATCAAGCAAGTATATTATTTTAAAGAATGTATATATATATATATATATATACTATATATATATATATATTTATAGGTATGTGTATGTGTTATTACATCTACGTTGAGTAAATTATGGGGACGAATAATATTCGTTGAGAGTTGGAAAACATAAATATCATCAGCTTTATAAAGACTAGTGCCTTACTTCAGAGTCGTTGTGGTATTTGTTTGACCTTTATTTTTTAGAGTTTGCTTCCAATAAAAATATATCCATTTTGTTTCAATTGTAAAGTATGTTTACCTGAAATAGTATTGAAGAATTTCCACTTTCTATTCAATGCTCAGATGTTACAAATAATCTTCCAAGAAAATAGAAATAACAGTTACATATAATATGTGTATCATTTTTAGCCGTCAAAAGAGAGTAGGACTTGAGATGTAACACTGTATACTTCATAATATTACTTGCCTTTTTGGGTCTCAATGGACCATTTCTAGCCCAATGTACATCCCGTATTCATTTCCTTAGAGTAAGTTCATAGTTATAAAAATGTCATTTATATTCTTGTGAATGAACAGATGTATTTTGTGATAACTTCAGTAATATGTACATTGTATAATGTTATCTAAAAGCAACCGAACTACTGTAATGTAAAAAAAAAACAATCAGTTTGAAAACATTATGGATATAATATTTTATCTGTGTTTACTTTAGCTATCAACTGTAAATATATTTAAAAATGTACATATACAGTATACTTAAAATTAATGTCATTAGAACATATTTAAACAAAGCCATTTTCTAATTGACGAAAATAAACACTTATGATCTATATTCAATATTGAAACTGACTTTCCCGAGAATCATTTCTTTCGAATTCTATTCATCTGGTTCGAATGACACGAATGCTCACAGACAAGTGAAAAAAACAAAAACTTTTGTTTTCACATCTTTGTCATCCATTTCTGGCACGATTTGTAAGAAAACCACATTACTGACCAGAATGGAAATGGCTGGTGTTCATGCTCGCCAAATACCGTGTAAATGAACATGTGCCACGGCCATCTCCCACCAATATTGGCCACTTACTGGAACATTCTGTGAAATGTTACTCGAGATTGCCAGACATGGCATTGTCTGATAACGTCTTTGGGAAAGGATATCGTTCTTCGAGATAGGAGAGAATATTTGACACTTGATATTCAGTTTTTTAGACAAGGTTAAATGTTGCAATTGATTTTTTTATGAAACAAAGAGAGAGAGAGAGAGAGAGAGAGAGAGGAGAGAGAGAGAGAGAGAGAGAGAGAGAGAGAGTTTATATCGTACTGACTTCCTGTTCTTATCGGTTTCTGATCTAGGGTTATATAAGAAGGTTTCATATATACGCTTATATATTCTTGGTTCCTTATTACAAGTGACTATGTATAGTCTCTAAGATATTTTCCAAAAGCCAAATAATTATGGCTCTTATGCCTATATACGTATGACCGTTTAACCTTTAAAATATAAAGTCTTTGTTGCTTGACTTAAACTCTCGACAGATTTGAATACTATTGCAAAAGTAATAAGCACAAGTTCATCATTACAACTGAGAGATAAAAGCAATACAATTTGATATATATATATATATATATATATATGAATATATATATATATATATATATATGAATATATATATATATATATATATATACTGTGTATATATATATATTATATATATGTATATGTATGTATATATATATATATATATATATATGCTGAAAATGCTTATGACGAAAGTATAATGATTAAACCGAGACTGTATTCGGAGTTCGTCCGGATGATCTTTTAATCTCAACCTTAATGAGTAATTATATATTTTTTAGATGGGAATATAATTTATTTCGTTTTTTCGTTTCTCGTTTTGGGCTTTGCCATGTAAATTTTTAATTATTTTTTTTTTTTCATATAGAAGTTTTCCAAGGGTTTCGTCTAGTGAATTTTTTCAAGAATGTTAGAAAACCCCTTTCAGAAGTCATAGGCTGTGTACTTGGAACAGGAATTTGAACATATTTACCAGATTTGCTTTTGCACTTTAAAGTAGGAAATTTAAATTGCTTCTCGTACATCATCTTGTAAATAAATATATTTGTAAAAAATATTGCCTAAAAAGAGGAAATGCGCATAAGGATTGGGGAAAGCTATATCTTGTATTACAGCTGTATAGTTCAGGTGTATAGAACATTTGTCATGTTTTTAGTGATGTAAATTTAGCTCTCAGTTTAGAATACTTTTGAAATTTTAATACTTAGTTATATTCTACAATGTAGAAAGAAATTGTGTTTGCACGATTGAAAATACTTTTCAAGTACTCGACTAGGATATATTCAATAAACTTTTGGCTTTATACTTCTGGTAAGAATATCAGAATACCGGAATCTCAATTCAAAAATATATTCTCGATTATTCTTCAAAGGAGTACTTGCACAAGAGAAAAACAAAATAATTTAAAAGAACCACGTTTATATATATCTCATGTTTTTTATTTGTTGCTCGGAAAGATCATTACCTCTACTTGTTAAATCTTTTGACTCAATGGACGTTGAAATGTTCATCTATATATTTGGAAACTTTGGCCTACAGCTTCAATATGATCATAATTCCTTACCATTTAAAAAAATAGAATTTATATAATTTCATAAATACTTTCGCCAGTGTTTGGAATTTTAAATCATACGAAACTATGCTGAACAAGCATAAACCCACAACATTATTTGACTTAATTAAAAGGATTAAGTAAAACATGCGAAGGGTGTCAAATAAGTATCGCAAGATACGTCTATTACAACCTACGAAGGTCACCTGGCCGGATATAAAGCGCCCAACGGAATTTGTCGGAGACTATAAATAACGGCGTGCTTTTATTCCGCCAGTAAATAGTGGTTATTAATTTCCAATTGATATTTTGCAGAACTAAAAAAGTTTATGCTATTTCTTTTCTATTTCTTTCCTCGTGGTTCCCGCTAAAATTCATAAAGAATATTGACCTGGTTTCCGATTGTTGCAAATTGTGGAACACTAAAAGAATTTTAATCAAGTGGTAGTAGTAGGTTGGCCAGGGAACCAGCCACCCGTTGAGATACTAGCGCTAGAGAGTTATGGGGTCTTTTGACTGGCCAGACAGTACTACATTGGATCCTTCTCTCTGGTTACATTTCTTTCCCTTTGCCTAAAGATATACCGAATAGTCTGGCCTATTCTTCACAGATTCTCCCCTGTCCTCATACACCTGACATCACTGAGATTACCAAACAATTCTTCTTCACCCAAGGGGTTAACTACTGTACTGTAATTGGTCAGTAGCTACTTTCCTCTTGGTGAGGGTAGAAGAGACTCTTTAGCTATGGTAAGCAGCTCTTCTAGAAGGATACTCCAAAATCAAACCATTGTTCTCTAGTCTTGGATAGTGACATAACCTCTGTACCATGGTCTTCCACTGTCTTGGGTAAGAGTTCTCTTGCTTAAGAGTACACTCGGGTAAACTAGTGTATCTAATTTCTCTTTCTCTTGTTTAGGTAAAGTACTTATAATTTATATAGAAATTATTTATTTTAATGTTGTTACTGTTCTTAAAATATTTTGTTTCGTTGTTTCCTTTCCTCACTGGGCTATTTTCCATGTTAGGGCCCCTGGCCTTATAGCATTCTACTTTTCCAATTTGGGTTGTAGCTTAGCAATTAATAATAATAGTGATAATAATGATATAATAATAATTGGCTCACTGTCTTTGTAAATATCTCTGTCTCTTCTCTGTGTCACATATTTTAAGTCTATCTCTAGACTTGAAAATATAAGAAATATCACAGGGTAAATTATAAGCCTCGACGTAAGTGCACTATTTACAAATGTATCACTATTATTATTATTATTATTATTATTATTATTATTATTATTATCATTATTATTATTATTATTATCATTAATTGCTGAGTTACAAACCTAGTTGGAAAAGCAGCATGCTCTAAGTCCAAGGGCTCCAACAGGGAAAATAGCCCAGTGAGGAAAGGATAAATAAACTACAGGAGAAGTAATTAATAATTAGAATTAAATATTCAAAGAACAGTAACAACATTATAATAAATCTATCCTATATAAACTATAAAAACATTAAAAAACAATAGGAATAGAAATAAGATAGAATAGTGGGCCAGAGTGTACCCTCAAGCAAGAGAACTCTACCCCAAAACAGTGGAAGACTATGGTACACTGGCCATGGCACCAACTAAGACTACACACACACATACACACACACACACACACACACACATATATATATATATATATATAGATATATATGTAGATATATATATATATATATGTATGTATATATATTTATATATATATATATATATATGTCTATATATACATATAGATATATACACGCATATATATATATATATACATATATAAATATAAACATATATATAAGTACGTATATATACATACATACATATATATATATATATATATACAGTGAGAGAGAGAGAGAGAGAGAGAGAGAGAGAGAGAGAGAATATTGACTGCTTTCCATACAAAACATAGATTTACCAACAAAATGTAACGAATATACAGTGATTTAAAAAGAAAAGACAAGAGATTTAAAATAACACTGAAATTTTGAGGAAATTGGAAAACATTGAATGATTGAGCAATCGTTCCAGAAATTGCACATATGAAAATTACTTGATTCGTAAAAACCGAGAATATATTTTACCCTAAGTTTAATCATGCATATAAAATTTTAGTTGGTAAGAAAATTATCTGAAAATGTCGATAGAGTCTGTAATACAACGAATGTTTTGGAGATAAATTCGTAAACTGATTTGCTAACAGTAATTTTTACTGGAGAGAGAGAGAGAGAGAGAGAGAGAGAGAGAGAGAGAGAGATGGACGGGGAAAACAGACGAAGCACTAAGCATTTTACCTACCCTTCAAGAATTTTATTGGCATGCAATGGGGATAGGGGTATAAAACCAATTATAATTATATATATATATATATATATATATATATGTATATATATATATATATTATATATTATATATATGTATATATATATATATATATATATTTATATATATATATATATATATATATACAGTATACTGTATATATATATATATATATATACACAATATATTATCGTTTGGCTTTATGAGATTTTCTTTTACGTTTCCATGGCGTCACTTATTCAAGACATCTCTTTCTGTAATGTAAATTCATCAGTAGATATCATTCTAGAATTCTGGATTCAATTCCTTTAAATCATCTATTTGTCAGTAATTTGTAAAAGACAAGACCTAGTTATATATACAAAACTAAACCCCTTAAATAGAATATGAAGTACTATAAGAGTCTTTACGTAATACCTTCTTCCATAGTCATTTCGACTTGCAGGGCGAGGTCTGTGTTGGCATTGCCACAGGTCCTTGACTGGCAAAAGGACCATAGAAGGAGCCTCTTTGGGAGAAAAAGAAAAAAAAATTGAAGCAAAAACTTGTATTTTAATTCTTTGTTCATATTTCCCATTTTTGGATAATAGAATCATCTAATTATAAGACATTGAAAGGTTAGAGTGTATCATCTAGTGGCCTTTTATGTGGGTTTGGTAGAGGGTTATCATGAACCCTAACCAAATAATGAGACCACATACAATTGCATGTTTTAAGTACAATTAGGTTGGCGAACGGCGCTGCCAATATCACAGAAGGTTTAATTGTGTTTCTGAAGTGGAAAGTTATATGTTCATATATAAGTTTGGATATGATTCGTGCTGTTTGTATTACAGAGAGAGAGAGAGAGAGAGAGAGAGAGAGAGAGAGAGAGAGAGAGAGAGCTTATGAGTTAGTTGAATGATTGGTATGATCAAATGAAATTTAAATGTTATTTGAAACCCATATAACCTTTGCACGGAACATATAAACATTGAAACATTGATACTAAAGAGAATATTTTACTACTATTCTCATTCGTTTTTTGAAGTGTACCTTTATTGAATATATTTTGCTTTACTCAAAAAAAAAAAAAAAATAAAAAAAAAAAACCTTATCCCTCTTGATTTTATCCAAAATTACATATTTACCAAGGTGATAGAGCTGAATGTGTTAAAAAAATTATTTGGTATTGTCTTATTAAATATGTATAAAGATATACACAAGCAGTATATGTAATAGCATTGACATCGTTATTTAATTAAGCTTACAGGCAAGCTTGGTGTTATAATTTACGGAAAAAGATAATGTCTTATTAATTGAATCTCTTCTTTACATGTAAGAATTTTAAATCATTTAAATTTTCATATATTAAATCTATTATTTTACCAGAAGCAGATTAACAAACGTTAATTCTCAAAGGGGTCAAAATTGCATTTTCTGTGAATATTAAAGACATTCGTGAAATAAGTCACTTCAGTTGTATTTCCTGACTTTAAATTTAAGAAAATATGTCTGTTTAAGGAATGTTATAACAGAAAAAATGAAACTAAATTTAGCGTCAGCTGTACCATAACATATTTAATCCTCAACAGTACCTTAAGCTTAGGACAGTTTTACACACACACACACACACACATATATATATATATATATATATATGTGTGTGTGTGTGTGTGTGTGTGTGTGTATTTAGGTGTGTGTGTCTGTTATCTCGTTTTAGAATAAGTCTAAAGTGTAAAGGCTCATCTTTGAAAGACCTTGTTCTACAAAAAAATAGTATTTCTTATACCTCTGACTTCTTCACACCCTAGTGCCAATAGAAAGCAGTTCTCCTGCTTGCAGTTTAAAAGCCTCTCAGTAGAGGCATTTAAGAATAATAACTCGTCTTTTCTTGAATATCGTATACATCACTTGTATATGCTTTTAGCAAAATGACCTACTTCACCGAAGCTATTTATTTATGAGAAGTTTTATCAAAGTGTTTTTTTTTTTTTTTTTTTTTTTGTGAGGGGGGGGGGGGTGGTTGGCGGGGGTAAAAACACTATTCAGCAATTTCTTTTATTTACACTAGTTGTTTTCGTAATACCTCCATAATGGATTTGATACGTATAAGTCATTTCTTTGTTGCCATTTTTAAAGTTGATTTTTCCTATTCATTCTTTCAAAATCTTTTATAATTTGAGAATTTTATTCCATTTGTATCAGCACGTTATTGCAAAGTAATATACGCTATGCACACCCGCACACACACATATATATATATATATATATATATATGTATATATATATATATATACATATATATATATATATATATATGTATATATAAATATATATGCATATTTATATATATATATATATATATATATATATATATTTATGATTGTTACACTTCAACTTAAACTTTTGATATATTTTTTGTGTTTATGATGATCCGCTTATTATATTTCGATTACGAATTTTTCACTTATACTAATTAACCACGCTATCGTGTGGCTTATTCCTCACTTACCAAGAATATGGAATTGAAAATCAATTTGCTATACAATCAGATATATTGACTGAATAAAAAGATAATCCTATTCTCATTACTGAATGGTATATAATGTTCATGAGAATTTCAGCATAGTTCTGTTGGCGAAGGATTGAAAGTTCAAAAGGAAAAAGTTACAGTCTATAAAAATATTAAGAGACGTTTCAATAACCCATAATTCTTTCTGTTTGGGGAAAGAGGTATTGAGTTGAATATTATAGACATTGTGGCTCCAAAAGAGAAAATTATGTAAAATGTCCTTAGAATTACGAAGGTTGTTGAATGTTTCTTCAATTTGCGAATACATTTTCTGCAACATTTACAAGAAATTTGCTTCGGTAACCTAATTGCAATAACGAAGCTAGGGATAATTTTCTTCCATTTCCTGCTTTTGTTAATAAAATATCTGAATTTTAGTACTCATTAAATTCGATAATGATATTTCCATACTGTTTTAATCATTTCTCGGAAAGAGAAAAGGACTGCATGGACCGAACTATAAATTTTTCAACACTGAGTTTATTCACATATATTCCTATTGTTACTTTGAGCTTGGAACTCGGTGCAAAGCTATCACTGTTGTAATCCTTCCTTAATTACTTAACCCCAAATATAAAAAAAAAAAAAATGAATTTAATACAATTATTGTGCCTAGCAATATTTCTCTCTCTCTCTCTCTCTCTCTCTCTCTCTCTCTCTCTCTCTCTCTCTCTCTTGGTTTACTTTCATAGAGGAAAATGAAAAGCGAACATTTCGGCATTCTTTTTGATGTTACAACACAAACGGAATCAAAATGTGAAGTTGAGGATAAATGAAGTATTGATGGGTAATGGGGAATTTAATAAATCGATTTGTGAAGGTGTTTTGTATTTGGTACCTAGTAAAGGGAGTTAGTAAATTTCATGTATCATGGTACCTGAAGACGACTATTGTAATGGCAATGATATAGGGTAATTAAAAAATAACAATAACCAAATAAAGAGTAATGAGAAAATACAACAATAATAATAATAATAATAATAATAATAATAATAATAATAATAATAATAATAATAATAATGATGATAATAATATTAATAATAATAATAATAATAATAATAATAATAATAATGATAATAATAATAATAATAATAATAACAACGATAATAATAATAACAATAATAAAGAAAAAAAAAAAATAATAATAATAATAATAATAATAATAATAATTATAATAATGATGATAATAATAATAATAGTAATAAAATAATAATAATAATAATAATAATAATAATAATAATAATAATAATAATAATAATAATAATAATAATAATAATAATAATAATAATAATAATAATAACATTTTGAGTTATGATGCTAGGCACAACAGCAACATGAACAACAATTCCAATTATGTTTATGGTAATAATGTTAGAAACAACAAAAATAATCATAGCAACTGTAAAAGTAGCATTAATATATGACCTTTTAAAAAGGTCATATATGAAATAAACATCCATGAATTAAAACTAAGGACACTGAAAAAAAATTACAATGCATTTAATGCATTCATATCGGGAGCAACATATGTCTCGTCATGCATAATTAGTGCAATTTGACTTTACCTTTGGTCAGTTGCATGAGCCAACTGTCATCCTCCCAAAACTTTTTGCAAATTCATGAACGCAATTCCACCACCAACCTGTTCCCTGTCAGCTGTGTCTTGGACTGGAAATTCTGTGGAATTTAGCGGAAGAGATGATGAAATTCTGCATTCGTAAGTCTGGGAACTTTCATTAAATTTCCTATCGTGTTAAACATGGATTAGCATAAATGAAAAGCATTATATAAATAAATTTTGATCTATTAACAATACTTTTTTTCCCAAAAAATATTTCTTTTTATTGCATTATACGTGACTATTAATGAAAACTAATCTTGAATTTTGTATGTAGTAAATGATTATTTATAAATTAGAATGTTTATCATTATAAATATTCTATCACCTTATCAAGATAAAGATTATATGTTTATAAATATAATTCAAATGGTTAGGGTTTATATATGTAGAAATATCATATGTGTGTACATATAGAATTATGGGATATTACAAATGATTTTGCAGTCATAATGGTAATTAAAAAAATTGATTATGCGAGCATATTGAGATGGAAAGATCCTTTTGAGACCTACGAGATTAGTGCTATTATAAACTATGAGTAAATTGAGCCTTATATTAATCCTACTCTTCTTCTGTGACTTGTTTGGTTATCAAAATCTTTACTCATATAATACCTTTTTCCTCTATATACCAAATATATGTAATAATGTTTTGAATAAAATGGGTTTTGTACTATGAAATTTCGTTTGATTTTATTTGTTTTTATTTTTTCCTTTTTTAGAGCTTCTGAACAAATAGGGAAAAAAATAAAC
This sequence comes from Palaemon carinicauda, assembly GCF_036898095.1. NCBI lineage: Eukaryota > Metazoa > Arthropoda > Malacostraca > Decapoda > Palaemonidae > Palaemon > Palaemon carinicauda. The sequence goes on along the minus strand of NC_090726.1, from coordinate 16,501,345 downwards.
AATTCTTCAT
>NC_090726.1:16477686-16485186 GCF_036898095.1 Palaemon carinicauda | reverse complement strand
TAAACAACCACGGCGACATCACACATCCCTGTCTCAGCCCCACTCTCACCGGAAACCAATCGCTCACTTCATTTCCTATTCTAACACATGCTTTACTACCTTTGTAGAAACTTTTTACTGCTTGCAACAACCTTCCACCAACTCCATATAACCTCATCACATTCCACATTGCTTCCCTATCAACTCTATCATATGCTTTCTCCAGATCCATAAACGCAACATACACCTCCTTACCTTTTGCTAAATATTTCTCGCATATCTGCCTAACTGTAAAAATCTGATTCATACAACCCCTACCTCTTCTAAAACCACCCTGTACTTCCAAGATTGCATTCTCTGTTTTATCCTTAATCCTATTAATCAGTATTCTACCATACACTTTTCCAACTATACTCAACAAACTAATACCTCTTGAATTACAACACTCATACACATCTCCCTTACCCTTATATAGTGGTACAATACATGCACAGACCCAATCTACTGGTACCATTGACAACACAAAACACACATTAAACAATCTCACCAACCATTCAAGTACAGTCACACCCCCTTCCTTCAACATCTCGGCTTTCACACCATCCATACCCGATGCTTTTCCTACTCTCGTTTCATCTAGTGCTCTCCTCACTTCCTCTATTGTAATCTCTCTCTCATTCTCATCTCCCATCACTGGCACCTCAACACCTGGAACAGCAATTATATCTGCCTCCCTATCATCCTCAACATTCAGCAAACTTTCAAAATATTCCACCCACCTTTTCCTTGCCGCCTCTCCTTTTAACAACCTTCCATTTCCATCTTTCACTGTCTCTTCAATTCTTGCGCCGGCCTTCCTTACTCTCTTCACTTCTTTCCAAAACTTCTTATTCTCTTCATATGACTGACCCAGTCCCTGACCCCACCTCAGGTCAGCTGCCCTCTTTGCCTCACGTACCTTGCGCTTTACTTCCACCTTTTGCTCTCTATATTTTTCATACTTCTCTATACTATTACTCTGCAGCCATTCTTCAAAAGCCCTCTTTTTCTCTTCCACTTTTACCTTCACTCCTTCATTCCACCATTCACTGCCCTTCCTCATGCTGCCTCCAACAACCTTCTTGCCACATACATCACTTGCAATCCCAACAAAATTTTCTTTTGCTAACTTCCACTCCTCCTCTAAATTACCAGTTTCTCTTACTCTCACCTCGTCATATGCCATTTTCAACCTTTCCTGATATTTACTTTTTACCCCCGGTTTCATTAGCTCTTCAACCCTCACTAGCTCCCTTTTACATCCACCTACTCTATTCCCCCACTCTTTTGCTACAACTAATTTTCCTTCCACCAAAAAATGATCAGACATACCATTAGCCATACCCCTAAACACGTGCACGTCTTTCAATCTTCCAAACATTCTTTTAGTTATCAACACATAATCCATTAATGCCCTTTCTACTACTCTTCCATTTGCCACTCTTACCCATGTATACTTATTTTTATCTTTCTTTTTAAAAAAGCTAGCACTTATTACCATCTCTTGTTCAACACACATATCTACCAGTCTCTCACCACTCTCATTTTCACCTGGTACGCCATATTTCCCAATGACACCTTCTACCTCTCCAGCACCCACTCTAGCATTTAAGTCACCCATAACAACTACATAATTCCTTCTACCCAGTCCTTCTACACACCTAGTTAATTCATTCCAGAACTCATTCCGCTCTTCTTCACTTTTCTCACTACCTGGCCCATACGCACTGACAAACGCCCAACATTCCCTACCCAACCTAACCCTCACCCACATTAACCTAGATGATATCTCCTTCCATTCCACTACTTTACCTGTCATCCATTCACTCAGCAATAAAGCCACACCCTCTCTCGCTCTTCCCCTTTCAATCCCAGACACTCTACCAGACATTTCACCAAACATCACTTCACCCTTTCCTTTCATCTTTGTCTCACACAAGGCCAATACATCCATCCTTCTACTTCTAAACATACTTCCAATCTCACATCTTTTACTCTCTATCGTACTACATCCACGCACATTCAAACACCCCAAAACTAGAGTGCGGGGAGCAGTCACTCTCCCCCCAGCTCCATCTCTTTATTGCTGTCTCACAGGATTTTCTATACAGGAGAGGGGGTTCCCAGCCCCCTCGTCCCGTCCCTTTTAGTCGCCTCTTACGACACGCAGGGATAACGTTGGCGCTATTCTAATTGTTTTATATACATACATGTATATATATACACATATATTTATATATATATATATATATATATATATATATATATATATATATGTATGTATGTATGTATGTATGTATGTATGTATGTATGTATGTATGTATGTATGTATGTATGTATGTATGTATGTATGTATGTATGTATATATATATATATATATATATATATATATATATATATATATATATATATATATATATATATATATATATATATATATATATATATATATATATATATATATATATATATATATATATATATCATCTCCATCATCGTTCGCTAGTCGTCTGAATGACAAAATCCGGAGGCAAGTCTTTGCATTTCCGTCTATAAATAGTCATTCTATGCCAGTCTGTATCAACACATTTAATTACCTCGTCAATCCATCGTTATATATACCTTCCTCTGTTTCGTTTGCAATTTCTACGGAACCAACCTGTTACTCCTTTTGCCTATTAGTCCATGAGCCAGGACTAGATTTTTCACTAATTGGTACCACCCAGGGCGGCAAATCCTAGTGTTGATTTTTAGAAAGATACATACCTTCTGCTAATATTTTCATGTGATAACCATTGCTGTGTGGTAGCTTAAGTATGGTTATGAGCCGTTAAATGATATCAACCTGTTAACTCCAAAACTTGGATTTTTCACCTTAAGCTGGTAATACCTAGTTTATATATTTCTTTTGACTGGATATCAGGTATTGGCTACATGTATTTGTGTATTTATAAAGAAACTAAACCCCTAGATACCTATTTATATTAGTTCTGTGTCATGTTTTGTTGTTTGTTTAGGTAAAACAGCCCAAGAGGAAAAATTATGGGGGTGGGGCAAGTTCTTGTCCCACAAAATTTAAACAATACACTTCAGATGCATCATATCCTATTTGCCTGCTTAAGGCATGATCAGACAACATTTCAAGGACTTTCTTGTCAATGTGAGACACATTTGTAATAGTAACTGCTGTTTTCTTGAAAATTAAAAATCAAATTAAAATTTGGCGGTTTTGGTCCCACCCGCTTACCAACTTTGCCGTGCAATTTCAGTAGTTGCATTTTTACATCTGCCTTATTAACTAGCATAATGCCCTGAAACAGACTACGCTATGCATACATAGAAGGGAAGACAAAATCAAAACCACAAACTATACCATGTGCCCTTTTATGTGGTATAAAAGAATGCATACATAATATCACTATAGGAAACAGATAGGGAATAGTGTTATTGTTCAAGCAGACGGTATTTACGCATGCCCATTGTATACCATAAGCAAGCTATATGCACAGCAATATAGCTTCATGTTCGTGTTAACTTTATGGTTTTTTGTACAGATATTAAAAAAAATATCAGTTTTAATCATTTTTATCATCATCATAATCATCGTCCGAGTCATCCAGGTCAACTTTCACATCTTCTGCTTCATCGATGTTCTGATTGGAGCATGTTTGAAGCCTACACATATCAGTACATTTTAGTCCATTTGTCAGGCATGTACAGCCTGGAAGTTTACATTCACGAACACACTGGCAAGACATTAGTTGCAACACAGCATCTGGTGCCGGCGATCCTTTCATCCATTCTATGGTGAGAATCCCATCGTCTGAGGTCCACCCATGACCGTTGGGATTTGGAACTGCTGGCTTGCTACTAAGTGAGCGCCTCCAAATAGCTGCTTGATAGTTAGCCCTTTGAACGTGCATGTAGAGACAGTCCTTGCATGGTGGAAGCTGGCTAGACTCCACCTTTCCACGTTTCGCACAGAAGATATAATAACGCAGCTCATTGACATCACAGGTGGTGGAGGAAGATGCATACATTCGACAAACAAAGTCTTCAAGCTGTTCAAACAGTTCTGACGATACATCCCATGCTTCACCAAGATGCTTGAAGGCTTGTTGGTAGGTTTCCTTTTATTTCAATTGCTTTAGTGCACTTAGCTTGCCATGACCAGCAAATGTACTAACCATGTCGCAACCAGTGAGAGCATGTAAGCCTATGAGACTCTGACAGACATCTTCTCCAATAGCACTTGCAAGTTTTGTTATATCTATATATCGAGTACGGTTACTTGTCCTGCACTTCTGATATAATGGGCATTGTATCACACTACTGAACGAAAGACTCAGTATGAGGACATCAGTATCTTCTGCAGTGATAATGACAGATCTATATCCATCTTCAGATGCATGCTTGGCATGTAGGAAGACCCTTGTATCAGCTTCCTCTTGTGTTGAGTTCAGCGATTCAATCTCACTGAAGTTATCTTTGGTCAGCAGATAACACCTTTCCCCACAGGTTGTATATAGATACTTATCTTTCACCTTAATTCTATTTGCAGGCTACTTCCATTGCTCTACAAAAAACTCTATAAGACGCATTTTGTTTTCAGAGCTGCACAGAAACTTTCTCCATTGAAGAATGGTATGACCAGGTGCAATGTTCTTCCACTGTGTGGCACCAGCAGAACCTCTGTTACACCTTTCTGCATTTTTTATTGATGTTTCCCAATACACATCAAACACGATATCAATTCGTTTACTGTGGGCACCTTCTTGAAAAACCTGAGCAAGCACAGAATCGGCAAGCTGCGCGAAGGTTTTTCCATCACCTTTCATTTTCTGAACCAGGCTCATTCCATCAATTATATATACTGATGGCTCTGGCATAGTTCCAGCTGATGTAGTATTCTTTTCCAATTCCCGGGCAAGGGCGGCTTTGTTTGTTTTTCGCAAAGTTCCATCAGTATTTGACAGAGCCCATGGCAAAGGCCCCAGTGGATGTGCAAGAACATCTTTGATGCACAGTTGTCTACTTTCAGCGACAATTATCATATGGCCAAACAAGTTTCTTGTCTGCTTTCAAAATCACTTCCTTATTGGTTGTCTTATTGCTGTGTTGCTTTTTCTTTATATGTGAGAAACTTTTTAGATTCTGTTTCTTCATTGTATCATGGAATTTAGTTGAGGGCGGATGAGTCTCTAAACGATCCTCCTTAAATTTCTTGTAGGCTTCTTCTCCAATACTATGAGCTCTGAGAAGGTCGCTTTCTATATCAGGTGGTACCAGGACACCCGTAGATAAGCAGACCAAATCCTTTTGACCTTGACTTATTGGATCTATCCAACTTTTCTCCATTAGTTCTACAAAGGCTTTCACGTCAGCTTCATCTTTTTTAATTCTTGGCATTTGTAAGTCTGAGTGACAGACCTTTGAGGAAGAATCGTTACTTACCATGTGTCTTAGCTGTCTCAGATATGAACTCCTGTATTCTGATGTAAGGTAGTATCTGCTGACGGCCTCTGGCTTAAGACTGAATTCTTTGGTCCTTCAGAGGTCTGTGTGTCCTTGTTCACCGTTTCTTCGATGGTTTGATCCACTGGAATTTTTCCAAAGGGATTTTTGGACCCAAGCTGAACTGAGAAACCACCTTGAATAAAATGTTCATAAACATAAATATCTAGTCGTGACATCTGCGTTATAATAATACGGGAGATAACGTGCATAATTTAACTTGTCGTATGCGAAGCACCAGGGGATCATATCTCGAATTGATGCCAGGGGCAACAGCCAGTCTCCCTCCCTTGATGCTCGAACTAAACCTAGCAGGATTTCGACCATGTCAATATACGACATCCAGAACTCTGAAAGAGTTCCATTTTCTTTTCGCAGGTAATCCAGGTAGACACTGAAGCGCTTCAATATATGAATGCATGACTTGTTACCTAGTACTTCTTGGAATGTCTCTTTAGAAATGTCCTCGCTTAGGCTTTCAATTGTTTCTATGGCTTCTGCTAAACTCTCCCTGTCTTCACTGTATTTATCTTTCAGCCATGGAAGAAAGCCCTTCCAAGCAAGCCTCATGAACGCTTCATACAGCAATTTGTGGAGCCTGACAGCACGGTTATATTTCCTGCCTTCCAGAACACCAGCTACTGAACCATCAGCAATGACCCCTGCTTCGACACACAGGTCTCTAAGTCCTGCATCTTGAAATCTTTTTCCGATTATTGACAGGTGAGTACAAATAGTGTGGAAGACGCCCAACCTGAGAATGATATCTTTGAACCTATCTTGGTGTTTCCATGCGATTTCTGTTGCTTTAGCGTAGATGGCCTGGTCAAACACACATACAATTGAGTTGAGATTAAGGCAAGTCTTGATGCCATCGATTTGCTGAGTATTTCGTTGACTGTTGACAACTGTGTGGCAGGCGCATTGATGGTAGGAAGATAGCCGACAGTATCCTGCACCACTATAATATCATTGCGGATCAAAATATTGAAGCCAGTCCAGCTACTAACCATTTGATTGTCCGGGTAACACAGTCGGGTAAGTAGCCACACATAGTTTTTTTCCTTTGACTTTTCAAGGATCAGTCCATAATATCGTTCCTTGGTTTGAATAAGAGGTGGACCAACGCGTTCTCCGGCATTGTAGATTGGTAGCAGTTTGGGATCCATGTCAATACTCCTTTTCTTTGTTCTTTCAAGACTGGGCATAGCTTTTTTGGCCTGATGAGGAATGGTAGCTTTGCTTTGAACTGCTATGCCATTAACTCGATGAGATGTGCCCCTACCACTGACTGTTTCTTCTAGTCGATCAATATTGTCCCAGGCTAATGTTGTGAAGACATTTTTATGTATGTCCGTTGGTAGTGCAACTTCCCCCTCAGATAATGCCAGCTTTTGCAAGCACAGGGCTGTGTCAATTTCCTCAACCTGTGTGTATGAAACGCTGTGACCAAGCTGATTAAGTGTCCGTATCAATTCTACATTTCCTGTAAGTGTCTTTACAGCAAACGGTAAAATAATATGCTTTGCTGGTTTAGATTTGCCACAAGTAACGGCATAAACTAAATCTTGCGCGAATGAGTTGGTAAGGCGTTGGACCTTTTCAGAAGTGGTTTCACATTTCATCGTGCCTGTAAGCAGGGTGTTGTAAAACTGTGCTACAGAATTAGGTATGTCTATCTGATCCATTTCTGAAATAGTATTTGACCATGTTTGAATGCCAATGTTCTTGATGTCATCTCTGATCCCCAATGCAACCTTTCCCACATTATCAGCAACAGCAGCTGTCTTCAAATTTTGTACTTCCTTCTTTATTTCAAAATATGATTTTGCTAGTTCAATCATAGATAAATTATCGGGATATAAAAGAAGTTTTCCATTGGTATTTTGAAAGATGTGCACTGTTTCTCCAAACTCACTCTCAATCTTCCGACGGATATGCTTCTTTGTTGAAGGTTTCACATCTACA
>NC_090726.1:16467686-16470186 GCF_036898095.1 Palaemon carinicauda | reverse complement strand
CGACACATCGAGTATATATACACACAAGGTCCCGGTAAGAAGGTCACAGAATACAGACATGCTATGTCTTGTCAACCGGCAACCGGTTCTGTTTACAGTTAACAATGCAATATGCAGACTTTTTAAAACAAGTTGCTGTCAGTGTTAGGGGAGAGCGAAGACACAAAGGATAGTATAAACAAAAAAGAAAAATGTTGATACTATGTATGCTCGTGTAACACACGGGTGGTACATGGCTCCCCTCCTAAAAATTACATACTGTATATGTTAAGTAGGGCGTCCTGATCTAGAGAGGTGAACTGTAGGCGTGTCATATGGCAGGAGATAAGCAGGTTTTAGAAGATCAAAGGAGACCCAGTCTTCTTTGCTACGAAGGTTTAGTAGGAATGCTTTCGGATTGCGGCGGATCACAAGGAAAGGGCCCATGTAAGGGGGCGTTAGCGGTGGCTTGCCAGTGTTGCTGCGTAGGAAGACATGTGTTGCCGAGTGCAATTCTGTCTGTATGAGTTGCTTCGCTGGGGGCTTGTAAGTCTGTCGGCATGGAGTAAATTTTCCCACGACGTGACTTACGTGCTGGAGATTGTCGGAGGACGTTGCAGAAGGAAAATATTTGGCAGGGACGACCAACGGGTTGCCATGCACGATTTAAGCTGCTGAGACGTCCAGGGAGTCTTTAGGAGTGGTCCTTGGTCCCAGGAGGACGCATGGAAGCTGAGTCAACCAGCTGGAGTCCTTGCAGCGGGACATCAAAGCTTTTTTTGAGGATGCGATGAAAACGTTCAACCATTCCATTGGCAGCGGAGTTGTGGGCAGCCGTCTGATGTAGGGGGATGCCCAGGAGATTCGCTAACGATGTCCACAATTGAGAGGTGAAAGTGGTACCCCTGTCATAAGTAATATGCTTAGGGATACCAAATCTTGCTATCCCTCATGAGAGTAAGGTAGATGTACATGAGGCGGATGTTGCAGTTTCCATGGGAATAGCTTCAGGCCAACGAGTGGAGCTGTTGATGACGGTAAACAGGTAACAATGTCCTTGTGACGTTTGTAGGGGGCCTAACAACGTCGACATGAATGTGGGCAAAATGACGCTGAGGTTAAGGAAAGGTGCCCACTCCTGAATCAGTGTGTCAATGTACTTTGGAAGTTTGGCAAGAAGTACAGGTGTGGATCCAATCCTTAGCAACCTTAGTAACGCTGTGCCAAATGAACTTCGTCCTCAGCAGCTGTGCAGTAGAACAGCGTGAGGGATATGAAAGGCCATGAATGGAATCAAACACCTGTCGGCGTATGGGAGCAGGAATCCAAGGTCGCGGTCTACTAGTACTGACATCACAGAGGAGGGTGGTGTTGAAATTGTTGAGGGGGATGTCTTCTCAACGGAGAGATGTGCAGGATGTCCTATATGCTAGATACTCTGGATCCTGTCATTGAGCTTCAGCCAAGGCATTGTAATCCAATCCCAGTTGAACGGCGGCCAACGTGTTTCTTGAGAGAGCATCGGCAACGGGATTCATTTTCCTAGGGACGTGTTGAAGGGTGCAATTGTATTCAGCCAAAACGGAGAGATGTTGTCGTTGACAGGTGGACCAGGCATCAGACTGTTGAGTGAAGGCGTACCCCAGAGGCATGTGGTCTGTGTGAATGACGAAAGGTGTACCTTTTAAGAAATGGTGAAAGTGACGGACAGCCAAGTGCACTGCCAGCAATTCGCGATCGAAGGTAGAATAATAGATTCTGCCTTGGACAGTTTTCTGCTGAAGAAGGCCAATGGGCGGGGCGAGCTGTTGACCACCTGTTCGAGTATTGCACCAATAGCGACGTCCCTGGCATCGGTGGAGAGATGGAGAGGGGCATATGGGACGGGAAAATTGAGAGCAGCAGCGGTTGATAGGGTATTCTATGCGTTGCACAAGGCTGCATCTTGAAGGGGACTCCACTTCAGGTCTTTTGGCTTGCCTTTGAGGGAGGCGTAGAGGTGAGCAAGAGTGACGTCTATGGCTGGGAGAAAACGGTGATAATAGTTGATTATGCCCAAGAATTCCTGCAGTATTTTGACGGTCGAGGGCATGGGGAAGTTCTCAGCAGCTACTACCTTCTCAGGGAGGGGATGGACTCATTCAGAAGTCATGTGGTGGCGTAAGAACGACACTTCGTTGTCGCCAATTGTGCACTTGTTATACCATATTACAAGGCCTTTTTGTTGCAGGCGGTCGAGCCTCATGCGCAGGTGACGAAGCTGTTCCTCTTTTGAGATAGAAAACACAAGTATGTAGTCCACATAACATACACAGAAGGGGAGGTCCCCTAAGATGACATCCATGAAACGTTGAAAAGTGGCCCCAGCATTACGAAGGCCAAAACAGGAGTAATTGAAGGTGTATGTACCGAAGGGAGTGGTGATGGCAGTCGTGGGGATGTCTTCTGGGTTCATAGGCCCCTATAATACCCCTTCAGGAGATTGAGCGTGGAGAAAACCTTTGCTTTGTGCAGGTAGGAG
>NC_090726.1:16447686-16457686 GCF_036898095.1 Palaemon carinicauda | reverse complement strand
AGGAATAAGCTAGCGATGGTAAGCTTTAGGTAAACAGCACGAAATTATGTAAATTAAAATACCATTTTCTATGAAAAGAAAAGTGTCCAATGAGATAGTCCTACCAGAAACTTGGAACCTTACTAAAGCCTTAGAAAATGCAGGGTACTTATTTGGTATATAAAGATGCAGTCTTCCCCGAATGTTATCATCATTTCAATCTTGAACACTACGTTTCAAAATGGATTATTATGAACAGTGGCTTTACAAAATTTTAAATGAGTCTGGCTAAAAATTGATAATCATATTTTTCGTGTATCATCAAACGAGGTAAATCCTAATGTTAGTATCAATATCAGTATAAAATTAAAAGAGTGATATTATAAAAAAACTACAAAATAATATGATATATATAAAAATTCATTGTTACTATATGAATAACTTTGATAAAAAACGATTGTAATATTGATAGAAAATAATACTCATGTCTCTGAGACATAAATCTTATGTGTTCAATACATAAGTATTGTATTGTAGTTAAATTTCCCCATTGTATTGATCTTAAATCGTTAGTCCATTGGGTTTTATTTCTACTGGACCTAACCCTGATTTATTACTTACCCATATCTATGACTTATTTTACTACCCGAAAACATCAACTGGAACTTCAACGCCATTGTATATCTATTGCAATGATCTCTCTTAAACAAAGTATTTATAGACACTAAGAAAGGCCGACCTTATACGACCCATACAGGATTCCATGTTTATAGCTTACTGGATATAAAGAGATCAGTTTTGTTGCCTCTTACGACCTCATAAACTCTCTTGTGGTTTGTTTTATTCTTCTCACTCTGGTATTCTTTTCCTTTTTCTTTAAGTAAACTGTTAGAAAAATCCCTAACTTATGGTAAATTCTCCGTAAAAATATACTGTTCTCAACTGTATTTCAGTAAGATACAGGTGACTGTAATTTTACCTTACTTTGTTATTATCTTTTACGGGTTGGCGACCGTAATATCACTCTTTTAGGTCAATATAACCGTTTTTAAAACGGTAAAAAGTAAAGAATAAATGATGCCATACCTTTACCGTTTTTTTATTCAAATTTTTAACAGTATATTATGGGTAGAATATTTGATGGAAATTCTAACAAATGCAATTCTGAAAATAATGACGAAATCCTTAAATAAGAATGTAGTATCTGGAGAGAAATGGCCTTTCATGGATTGGTCACTCAGCCTTGTCGGAGATTTCAGTCTCTGAATGTTCTTGTTTGTTTCCTCCTCTATGTATTTATCACAGTTTTTTAAGGCCTTTTAATCTCTAAACTCCATTGATAAAAATGAATTTTCTGAATAATGATTACCATTTTTATTCTTACGTATTTTTTTTTTTTATTGAGTTGATTTTATTTTCTGAAAAGAATTGTATGGTAAACGAGAAATTTTTAGGTCGTCAATATAGCCGTTGTTTCAACAAAAAAAGATACTGATTTACTTCGTCATCATCATGTCCTTCAACGCCCATTGACGTAAAGGGCCTCGGTCAGATTTCGCCAGTCGTCTCTATCTAGAGCTTTGAAATCAATACTTCTCCATTCCCCATGTCCTACGCTTCATATTCCTCTTCTAAAGCCTTGTAGCTCCCAGTTGAAAGTATGTCGAAAATTTAAATTAGATTTGAATTTACAAAATAGTATTAAGCAGAGTATAAGGTGTCTTTAATTCCTATGGCTGCTGTTTATTCCTGGAAGTTGAAGGGTCCGCTACGCTTTTTTGATTACCATAATATTCTGCTCGATTTGATTTTCTTATGTTACACATGTTGAGTTAAAAGTCAACATTCCTATTTCATTGTTTCTTATTTATACTGTATTAGGGGCGGGCGACCTGAATTTAGAGACTTTTTTTATTTTATTTTATTTATTTTTTTTTTTTTAACCCAAACAAAATTGAGTATGAAAAATATGATGTAAATTATAATCAGCTGCTTTGTTGTCTTCGGATTCGGCATTCTCTTTGCTGTGATAAACAACACAATTTTATCCTCCCATGCATCATATTATATGTGATTATGTAGCCAGACACTATAATAAAGGTCAACATATAAGAGGTACATATTTCTATAATTTGCAATTTTTAAATGGCTTATGACCTTTCGGCTGCTTCTCCTAGGTTTATATTAAAAGTATTACTTGATAAAAGTAATGTTCATTTGATCTTTGTTCTAACCCTTCCTGCTTTAAAGATATATATTAACATTATTAACTATATTTAAAACATTATAAACATCCAATTTATCTATTTTATACTGAATATCGATAGAAACTTATTTTCTTGATTGTGATAAGCTTAAAGAATAATTGATAGGGTCTTACATCCAATAAGTTTTGAGGGCTTCTTATGCCTAAAGCTGGGTTTACACGGTCGAACGTTTCGTCGAACCCGATTGTGGAACCAGCTTTTCAAACGGTTCGAAGAGAAGGAATCAGTCACTAATGCATAAGGTATGTGGACAATGAACTCCTGCCCACAAAAAGTAAAGCTAGAACAGACTTTCTTCGAACCATGCGACAAACGTGTTCGACAACCAAATGTCCTTTTCATACGTTCGAACATCAGTTCGAACATGTGTCTATCGAATTACGTTTGACGAAACGTTCGACCGTGTAAACTAGCCTTAAAATATGATAAACGTCTTATACGTTGACATACTGTCTTCATAGCTGGTTTATCATTATTATACTAATTAATAAAATTTACAAAAGTCGATGTAAAATCTACACAAGACACAAGTGAATCATCACGGACTTTATCTTTTTCTGCAATAATGATATAATGATTAGGAGAAAAATACAGATTGTCTTGGAGTTTTGGATAAGAAAAAATAGCATTGCGAACAGAGAAGATTAAGATGCCAATGGAAGTTGATTCTCCAACAGAACTAAGTAGTTGTTGTTATGATTTTTTATTAGGTGACTTCTTATTTACTTGTCAATTCGTACTATGTTCAAAATTTGCCCCTCCCCCCTCCAAAAGAATAGCGTATTTCTTATTGCTGCTATCAATGGCATCACGGGCATTGATACCACAATTATTGTGAAAATTCCCTTTACTAGCATTATCATTATTTGAAATTTTAGTTGCATAGTTTTTAAATATAATAAGAGTGTGTGGCGCTATCATTAATAATACAATATCGGGTTTTATACTGGTCGAAGTTGTCCTGGTTCGCCACACATAAAACACTTGTCATTATCAATATATCCTCATACATTATTGTTACATGTTCACCAACTTGTCTGATAAAGAGCCTATATACTGTGACTCTAATCCGGACATTAAAATTATATCTAAAACCACCTACTCTGATTAATGTTTTTCTCCTGGAAGTTCAGTACTCTGTTAGAAAATTCATATTAACATGTTCGTCATTTGTACTTAACGAAGCTTCAAGTTATATTGACCGTCCATATAAATTATCACTGATTACGACTGTCACGGTAATTAACGAAATATCAAAACTTTTTCATGTTCAGCCTCTGATTCGTATATATTATGAAATATTATTTTGATATCCTCAATAGTTACGAAATAAAAAAAAATTCATATGGCCAAGAAGAACATTGCCTCTGGAAATGATATTACCTTGTGTTTACGTTATGTGTGCATCTATCGTCTCAATCTATGTTTCAACCCAAAGAGTTAGCTGACCATTAATTAATCCTTACTATAGAACTATTGCGATATAACATTAACTAGAGTTGAAGCGCTGGATTGAGTTGCTGATATTGCGATAGATATTTGTTGCTTAGCCTTTATTTGAAGTTAATGATGTGTAACGATTTATCTATCATATCAGCAATATAAATAGGTTCTACCTATTTCAAATCGCATATTTCAGATCGTAATGAAATCCAAAATTGACAGGAGTAACTCTAGAAACGCAGTTAAACTCAGCAATTATACAACAATCACGTCAGTTAATAACATCAAGTGTCTCTCTCTCTCTCTCTCTCTCTCTCTCCTCTCTCTCTCTCTCTCTCTCTCTCTCTCTCTCTCTCTCTCTCTCTCTCCGGTGTATAACAAGAAAAAAATTAATTAGAAAATATTAAAGTATTATTGCTTACGAAAACTAACGGCTAAACAGTTATTAGCCAAACACACATTTGTTGACACCACAGATTATGTTGTATGAAGTAAAATACATCCAGTACTTAGCTTATATCTAGTTTTAGATGGCGTTACAAGTAAGTCAATGATAGTAAGGTACGTGTTCCCTTGTTACATCTTTATTAAGCAAGCTAATTCCATTACCAGCATCAGATTTTATTAAACAATGGTATCGTGAAGTTTTATTTAGGTTCAGCAATATGTTTGGCATCAGCCGGTATTTTATCAACAGTAGCAATGGAGATGAACTATCTAAACAAAATGTACTTATTCTTCCTAGTTGTGCTAGTACAGCAACATTTTTGAATATATATATATATATATATATATATATATATATATATATATATATATATATATATATATATATAAATATATATATATATAAATATATATACATATATATATATATATATATATATATATATATATATATATATATATATATAAATATATATATATATATATATATATATTATATATATATATATATATATATATATATATATATATATATAATATATATATATATATATATATATATATATATAATATATATATATATATATATATATATATATGTGTGTGTGTGTGTGTGTGTATTCTAATAGGTTTGGTTCGTAGCTGCCATTAGTCTATTGTGGCGACATACCATAGTTATTCCAGAAAATGCTTTTGAAATGAATGAAAATACTGTTTTTGATAATTAGACAATTTTCCTCAGACATACTACTCTTTCTGTAACATCACGCGTTTACAGCTATTTACTTCCTAATTGGCTTATTAAATGATTAATTGTAAATTAAAAGTTAATTTTTTAGGCTACGCAAAACGGGCATAATGACAAGCTTCAGCAATTAAACAATATACATAATTTGTCTTTGCCAAAGGGGCATAAGATGATGTCACAAAACTTGCCATTAAAAACCTCAACGCCTGAAGCTACCCATGAGGGGCATAGCGACAAATTTTAGCAATTAGATAATATAAAGGTGTCTCTGAGAAGACTTGTCTTTGCTGTATGAACATAGGCTAACACTACATTCGCGAAGAAATATCGTAGCACTAATTTAGGGAGAAGGAACATTACACAATTCCATCCATATACCAAGGCACTTCCCCCAATTTTGGGGGGTAGCCGACACCAACAATGAAACAAAACAAAAAGGGGACCTCTACTCTCTATGTTCCTTCAGCCTAAATAGGGACTCAACCGAATTCAGCTGGTACTGCTAGGGTGCCACAGCCCAACCTCCCACATTTCCACCACAGATAAAGCTTCATAATGCTGACTCCCCTACTGCTGCCTACCTCTGCGGTCATCTAAGGCACCGGCGGAAGCAGCAGGGCCTACTGGAACTGCGTCACAATCGCTCGCCATTCATTCCTATTTCTAGCATGCTCTCTTGCCTCTCTCACATCTATCCTCCTATCACCCAGAGCTTTCTTCACACCATCCATCCACCCAAACCATGGCCTTCCTCTTGTACTTCTCCCATCAACTCTTGCATTCATCACCTTCTTTAGCAGACAGCCATTTTCCATTCTCTCAACATGGCCAAACCACCTCAACACATTCATATCCACTCTAGCCGCTAACTCATTTCTTACACCCGTTCTCTCCCTCACCACTTCGTTCCTAACCCTATCTACTCGAGATACACCAGCCATACTCCTTAGACACTTCATCTCAAACACATTCAATTTCTGTCTCTCCATCACTTTCATTCCCCACAACTCCGATCCATACATCACAGTTGGTACAATCACTTTCTCGTATAGAACTCTCTTTACATTCATGCCCAACCCTCTATTTTTTACTACTCCCTTAACTGCTCCCAACACTTTGCAACCTTCATTCACTCTCTGACGTACATCTGCTTCCACTCCACCATTTGCTGCAACAATAGACCCCAAGTACTTAAACTGATCCACCTCCTCAAGTAACTCTCCATTCAACATGACATTCAACCTTGCACCACCTTCCCTTCTCGTACATCTCATAACCTTACTCTTACCCACATTAACTCTCAACTTCCTTCTCTCACACACCTTTCCAAATTCTATCACTAAGTCGGTCAAGCTTCTCTTCTGTGTCTGCTACCAGTACAGTATCATCCGCAAACAACAACTGATTTACCTCCCATTCATGGTCATTCTCGCCTACCAGTTTTAATCCTCGTCCAAGCACTCGAGCATTCACCTCCCTCACCACTCCATCAACATACAAGTTAAACAACCACGGCGACATCACACATCGCTGTCTCAGCCCCACTCTCACCGGAAACCAATCACTCACTTCATTTCCTATTCTAACACATGCTTTACTACCTTTGTAGAAACTTTTCACTGCTTGCAACAACCTTCCACCAACTCCATTTAACCTCATCACATTCCACATTGCTTCCCTATCAACTCTATCATATGGTTTCTTCAGATCCATAAACGCAACATACACCTCCTTACCTTTTGCTAAATATTTCTCGCATATCTGCCTAACTGTAAAAATCTGATTCATACAACCCCTACCTCTTCTAAAACCACCCTGTACTTCCAAGATTGCATTCTCTGTTTTATCCTTAATCCTATTAATCAATACTCTGCCATACACTTTTCCAACTACACTCAACAAACTAATACCTCTTGAATTACAACACTCATGCACATCTCCCTTACCCTTATATAGTGGTACAATACATGCACAAACCCAATCTACTGGTACCATTGACAACACAAAACACACATTAAACAATCTCACCAACCATTCAAGTACAGTCACACCCCCCTTCCTTCAACATCTCAGCTTTCACACCATCCATACCAGATGCTTTTCCTACTCTCGTTTCATCTAGTGCTCTCCTCACTTCATCTATTGTAATCTCTCTCTCATTCTCATCTCCCATCACTGGCACCTCAACACCTGGAACAGCAATTATATCTGCCTCCCTATTATCCTCAACATTCAGCAAACTTTCAATATATTCCACCCACCTTTTCCTTGCCTCCTCTCCTTTTAACAACCTTCCATTCCCATCTTTCACTGTCTCTTCAATTCATGCGCCAGCCTTCCTTACTCTCTTCACTTCTTTCCAAAACTTCTTCTTATTCTCTTCATATGACTGACCCAATCCCTGATCCCACCTCAGGTCAGCTGCCCTCTTTGCCTCACGTACCTTGCGCTTTACTTCCACCTTTTTCTCTCTATATTTTCCATACTTCTCTATACTATTACTCTGCAGCCATTCTTCAAAAGCCCTCTTTTTCTCTTCCACTTTTACCTTCACTCCTTCATTCCACCATTCACTGCCCTTCCTCATGCTGCCTCCAACAACCTTCTTGCCACATACATCACTTGCAATCCCAACAAAATTTTCTTTTACTAACTTCCACTCTTCCTCTAAATTACCAGTTTCTCTTACTCTCACCTCGTCATATGCCATTTTCAACCTTTCCTGATATTTACTTTTTACCCCCGGTTTTATTAGCTCTTCAATCCTCACTACCTCCCTTTTACATCTACCTACTCTATTCCCCCACTCTTTTGCTACAACTAATTTTCCTTCCACCAAAAAATGATCAGACATACCGTTATCCATACCCCTAAACACGTGCACGTCTTCCAATCTTCCAAACATTCTTTTAGTTATCAACACATAATCCATTAATGCCCTTTCTACTACTCTTCCATTTGCCACCTTACCTATATATACTTATTTTTATCTTTCTTTTTAAAGAAGCTAGCACTCATTTCCATCTCTTGTTCAACACACATGTCTACCAGTCTCTCACCACTCTCATTTTCACCTGGTACGCCATACTTCCCAATGACACCTTCTACCTCTCCAGCGCCCACTCTAGCATTTAAGTCACCCATAACAACTACATAATTCCTTCTACCCAGTCCTTCTACACACCTAGTTAATTCATTCCAGAACTCATTCCGCTCCTCTTCACTTTTCTCACTACCTGGCCCATACGCACCGACAAACGCCCAACATTCCCTACCCAACCTAACCCTTACCCACATTAACCTAGATGATATCTCATTCCATTCCACTACTTTACCTGTCATCCATTCACTCAGCAATAACGCCACACCCTCTCTCGCTCTTCCCCTTTCAATCCCAGACACTCTACCAGACATTTCACCAAACATCACTTCACCTTTTCCTTTCATCTTTGTCTCACACAAGGCCAATACATCCATCCTTCTACTTCTAAACATACTTCCAATCTCACATCTTTTACTCTCTATCGTACTACATTCACGCACATTCAAACACCCCAAAACTAGAGTGCGGGGAGCAGTCACTCTCCCCCCAGTTCCATCTCCTTGTCGATGTCTCGCAGGAATTTTATACAGGAGAGGGGGTTTCCAGCCCCCTCGTCCCGTCCCTTTTAGTCGCCCCTTACGACACGCAGGGATAACGTTGGCTACCTTAGAGCGTTGCTGAGAAAATAATATCTAATATGTACTTAACACTAAGTGGTGTCAATATTGAATTTAAAAATGATAGATATCCTATCACTCCTTAAATTCATATATTGTATTACAGTCTATAAGATAACTTATAACATATCTATACGCACACACACACGCATATATATATACATATATATATATATATATATATATATATATATATATATATATATATATATATATATTATATATATATGCGTTTGTGTGTATGTACACTTATATACACACGCTTTATATATAATGATATATATAAATGCCTATATATATAAATGCCTATATATATATATATATATATATATATATATATATATATATATATATATTATATATATATATATATATATATATATAAATATATGTTTATGTGTATATATTTATGTATATATACTGCATATATATACATTTATATATATAACAATTATATATATGTATATATATAACCATTTATATGTTTATATATATATTAATATATAAGTATATATATATATATATATATATATATATATATATATATATATATATATATATATATATGTATATATGTATATATGTATATATGTATATATGTATATATGTATATATGTATATATATATATATATATATATATATATATATATATATATATATATATATATATATATATATATATATATATATTCAGACATTTTCACTTTACTATGTAGGGGAAACTCGGAAATATCAAAAAGTGATAAACGCTCATAGGAAAGGAAAAACAAAGTTTGTTATCTGCCAAAGGAAAAAAAATCTAGATTCGCATAGGAATTCATTCATGTGGAATGTAAAAGTTTTTCTTCATTGCAGCGCTAGTCTTAACATCTCCCTCTATTTCAGTAAACTCGCTTTGACATATCCATTATTTATTTTCAACCCTTTTAGTGAGAATTAGCCAGGGATTAAAAGTATTATTTTAGATTTTATATATTCTTTTTTTTCGGAAAATAAATATCTTTTTATAACATTTACTATTTTATTTATGCCTAATCAGTCCTATTTCCATATATGTAAACGAAATACTACCAAGGTGTGCATATGTGAATACAATGACAATTACAATCACAATTGGTAATAAGAAAATTAAGATTCCTTACTTTACATATGTAATCTTCCTCACCACGAAGATAGCTTAGTATATGGTAGTCCACATAACGAAATTTAAAAGACAATGTGTATATGTAAAAATGCTCGACAGTTTCGTCCGCCACTGGACCTCTTCTTAGAGCGTCCACTGGCGTACGAAACTGTTGATCATTTCTATATATACAAATTATATATACACATTATCTTTTAATTTTCCATATGTGGATTAAGGAAATAGTTAGCAGTAGGGTTAAGATGTAAGTG
>NC_090726.1:16430284-16432784 GCF_036898095.1 Palaemon carinicauda | reverse complement strand
ATTAACTGTTTAGCCGTTAGTTTCGTAAGCAATAATACTTTAATATTTTCTAATTCATCTCTTTCGTATTATTCACCGGGGATAGAGAGAGAGAGAGAGAGAGAGAGAGAGAGAGAGAGAGAGAGAGAGAGAGAGAGAGAGAGAGAGAGGGACTTGATGTGATTAACTGAAGTGATTGTTGTATACTTGCTGAGTTTAACTGCGTTTCTAGAATTACTCCTGTCAATTTTGGAATTCATTACGCTAATATATGCGATTTAAAATAGGTAGAACCTATTTACATTACTGATATGATAGATAAATTGTTACACATCATTAACTTCAAATAAAGGCTAAGCAACAAATATCTATCGCAATATCAGCAACTCAGTCCAGCGCTCTAACTCTAGTTAATGTTATATCGGCAATAGTTCTCTAGTAAGGATTAATTAATGGTCAGCTAACTGTTTGGGTTAAAACATATATTAAGACGATAGATGAACACATAACGGAAACACAAGTAATATAATTACCAGAAGCAATGTTCTTCTTGGCCATTTGAATTTTTTTTATTCTGTAACTATTGAGGATATCAAAATAAAATTTCATAATATATACGAATCACAGGCTTAACAAAGTAGTTTTAATATTTCGGTAATTACCGTGACAGTCTTAATCAGTGATAATTTATATGGACGGTCAATATAACTTGAAGCTTCGTTTAGTAAAAATGACGAATATGTTGATATGAATTTTCTAACAGAGTACTGAACTTCCAGGAGAAAATCATTAATCAGAGTTGGTGGCTTTAAATATAATTTTAATGTCCGGATTAGAGTCACAGTATATAGCCTCTTTATCAGACACGTGGGTAAACATGTAACAATAATGTATGAGGATATATTGATAATGACAAGTGTTTTATGTGTGGCGAACCAGGACAACTTCGACCAGTATAAAACCCGATATTGTATTAATAATGATAGTGCCACACACTCTTATTATATTTAAAAACTATGCAACTAAAATTTCAAATAATGACAGTGCTGGTAAAGGGATTTTTCACAATAATTGTGGTATTAGTACCCGTGATGCCATTGATAGCAGCAATAAGAAATACGCTATTCTTTTGCAGGGGGGAGGGGCAAATTTTGAACATAGTACAAATTGACAAGTAAATAAGAAGTCACCTAATAAAAAATCATAACAAGAACTACTTAGTTCCGTAGGAGAATCAACTTCCATTGGGATCTTAATCTTCCCTGTTCGCAATGCTAGTTTTTTCTGATGCAAAATTCGGGACAATCTGTATTTTTCTCCTAATCATTATATCATTATTGCAGAAAAAGATGAAGTCCGTGATGATTCACTTGTGTCTTGTGTAGATTTTACATCGACTTTTGTAAATTTTATTAATTAATATAATATTGATAGACCAGTTATGAAGACAGTAAGTCAACAAATAAGACGTTTATTATATCTTAAGGCTAGTTTACACGGTCGAACGTTTCGTCAAACGTAATTCAATAGACACGTTCGGAAAAAATAAACAAAAAAAAAAGGCTCTAAATTAAGGTCACTCGTCCCTACTGCAGTTTGAATAATAAACAATAAAATAGGATTGTTGAGTTTTAACTCAACATGTGTAATGTAAGAAAATCAAATCAAGCAGAATATTATGGTAATCAAAAAAGCGTAGCGGACCCTTCAACTTCCAGGAATGAACAGAAGCAATAGAAATTAAAGACACCTTATACTATATCTAATACTATTTTGTAAATTCAAAACTCATTTAAATTTTCAACATACTTTCGACTGGGAGCTGCAAGGCTTTAGAAGAGGAATATGAAGCGTAGGAGATAGTGAATGGAGAAGTATTGATTTCAAAGCTCAAGATAAAGGCGACTGGCGAAATCTGACCGAGGCCCTTTGTGTCAATGGGCGTAGAAGGACATGATGATGACGAAGTAAATCAGTATCTTTCTTTGTTGAAATAACGGATTTATTGACGACCTAAAAATTTCTCGTTTAATGTATGATTATTTTCAGAAAAAAAAAATATTCAATAAAAAAATACGTAGGAATAAGAATGGAAATCATTATTCAGAAAAGAAATTTTTATCAACGGAGTTTAAAGATTAAAAGTCCTTAAAAAATTATGATAAGTATATAGAGGAGGAAACAAACAAGAACATTCAGAGACTGAAATTTCCGACAAGGCTGAGTGACCAATCCATGAAAGGTCATTTCTCTCCAGATACTACATTCTTATTCAAGGATTTCGTCATTATTTTCAGAATTGCATTTGTTAGAATTTCCATCAAATATTCTTTCCATAATATACTGTTAAAAATTTGGATAAAAAACGGTAGAGGTCTAACAACATTTATTCTATACTTTTTACCGTTTTAAAAACTTATATTGACCTAAAAGAGTGATATGACGATCACCAACCCGTAAAAGATAATAACAAAGTAAGGTAAAATTGCAGTCGCCTGTATTTTACTGAAATACAGTTGAG
>NC_090726.1:16417784-16420284 GCF_036898095.1 Palaemon carinicauda | reverse complement strand
GCCGACGTAAATGCCATAAGACACACATGCCTATCCCGTGACATGCTGAAGCGGCGACAAAGTACAGTAACCCATAACCCACCACTTGCTCGCGCCCCAACCAATGACTTCTACAGCCACTTACTGCCGCCCATCGGTCGCAGTTTTGCTACTACCACTTCAGATCCGGGGCTGCCGCAAAGAAATGTGCCAAGGATTGCCAGTGGCCAAAAAACATGTAAGTAGGCCATTGCTCATGGCAGTGGCCTCCCGTGTTTGTAATCTTTTCTTTTTGCATGATGCAGGAACGGGCGTGCGATTTTTGGTAGACACGGGAGCATGTCATTCTCTTTTGCCAAGGGAACTCTTCAGAACACGACATAGAAGTCTGCCGATATCCATCTGGTAGCTGCCAACGGATCTGCGATACCCACCTACGGTTACAAGAATCTCACATTATCGTTTGGAAACTGCAAATTTAACTGGAAGTTTCTTGTTGCTGACGTCACATTGCCAATTCTCGATGTGCATTTCCTCTCTCATTTCCGCCTTCTGGTCAATGTCTCCCACCGACGATTGGTCAACGCAGACTCGTACTTGTCAACACCTCTTCAACCCGCCCCCTCCAACCTGGCTCTCCACATCAGCGCACCCACAGATGCCTACGCCCACCTCCTCACGTCATACCCGGAGGTTTTCCGTCCAGAACTTTGCCAAATGCCTTTATCACCATATCAAGACGACGGGACCTCTGGTCTTCACCAAATTAAGACATTTGGCACCGGATCAATTGGCAGCTGCCAAACAGATGTTCGCCGAAATGGAGGATATGGGCCTTTGCCAAAAGACCTCCCCCCATAGTCGTCACCCTTACACATCGTCCTGAAGAAAGACGGCTCCCTCCGTCCGTGTGGGAATTACAGGTGCCTGAACATGCAAACAGAACTGAATCACTACCCCATCCCAAACATTGCCGACGTTAGCTCCTACCTGCACAAAGCAAAGGTTTTCTTCACGCTCAATCTCCTGAAGGGGTATTATCAGGGCCCTATGAACCCAGAAGACATCCCCACAACCGCCATCACCATTCCTTTCGATACATACACCTTCAATTACTCCTGTTTTGGCCTTCGTAATGCTCGGGCCACTTTTCAACGTTTCATGGATGGCATCTTAGGGGACCTCTCCTTCTGTGTATGTTATGTGGACGACATACTTGTGTTTTCTTCCTCAAAAGAGGAAGATCTCCGTCACCTGCGCATCAGGCTCGACCACCTGCAACAAAAAGGCCTTGTAATCTGGTACGACAAGTGTACAATTGGCGCCAACGAAGTGTCGTTCTTACGGCACCACATGACTCCTGAAGGAGTCCATCCCCTCCCTGTGAAGGTAGTAGCTGTTGAGAACTTCCCCATGCCCTCGACCATCAAAACACTGCAGGAATTCTTGGCCATGATCAACTATTATCACCATTTTCTCACAGCCATAGACGTCACTCTTGCTCCCCTCTACGCCTCCCTCAAAGGCAAGCCAAAAGACCAGAAGTGGGGCCCCCTTCAAGATGCGGCCTTGTGCAACGCATAGAATGCCCTATCAACCACTGCTGCTCTCACTTTTCCTATCCCACATGCCCCTCTCCTTCTCTCCACCGATGCCAGGGACGTCGCTATTGGTGCAATACTCGAACAGGTGGGCAACGGCTCGCCCCGCCCATTGGCCTTCTTCAGCAGAAAATTATCCAAGGCAGAATCGGGTTATTCTACCTTCGATTGCGAATTGCTGGCAGTGCACTTGGCTGTCCGTCACTTTCACCATTTCTTAAAAGGTACACCTTTCATCATTCGCACAGACCACATGCCTCTGGTGCACGCCTTCACTCAACAGTCTGATGCCTGGTCCACCCGTCAACGACAACATCTCTCCGTTTTGGCTGAATACAATTGCACCCTTCAACATGTCCCTAGGAAAATGAATCCCGTTGCCGATGCTCTCTCAAGAAACACGTTGGCCGCCGTTCAACTGGGATTGGACTACAATGCCTTGACTGAAGCTCAATGATAGGATCCAGAGTATAAAGCATATGGGACATCCTGCACATCTCTCCGCTGAGAAGACGTCCCCCTCGACAATTTTAACACCACCCTCCTCTCTGATGTCAGTACTGGTAGACCGCGACCGTGGATTCCTGCTCCCATGCGCCAACAGGTGTTTGATTCCATTCATGGCCTTTCATATCCCTCACGCTGTTCTACTGCACAGCTGCTGAAGACGAAATTCATTTGGCACAGCGTTACTAAGGTTGCTAAGGATTGGGTCCACACCTGTACTTCTTGCCAAACTTCCAAAGTACATTGACACACGGAGTCAGGAGTGGGCACCTCTCCTAAACCTCAGCGTCGTTTCGCTCACATTCATGTCGACGTTGTAGGCCCCCTACCAACGTCACAAGGACATTGTTACCTGTTTACCGTCATCAACGGCTCCACTCGTTGGCCTGAAACTATTCCCATGGAAACTGCAA
>NC_090726.1:16400284-16405284 GCF_036898095.1 Palaemon carinicauda | reverse complement strand
TTGGAGGTGCTGAAGGTCTGAGCCTAGCACAGGCTTTCGGGACTTTATTAAAGATCTCGTTACCTAGGTCGACCTGGAAGGCATATAGAATGGGTCTTGTCAAAGCAGACTTACACGCTGAAATCGTGTTCGCTGCCAACCCTTGACTATGGAGGTGGAGAAGAAAGATAAGCAGAAGTCTGTCAAGATCTCCTGCGGATTCTTCGCCTTGACAAAAGGCCACCCATTTTCTCCAAGATGACTCATATTGCCTTCTAGTAGATTTGCACTTATATTCCTCAAGGAAGTCTATACTGGCTTTCGAAATCCCGAAACGCTTTCTCACCGCTAGGGAGAGAAAATCATGAGCTGCAGGGTCCGGGTTTTCTGTAATGAAGCGCAGACAGTTGACTTCTGGACTCGCTGGGTCAGAACTGGATCTGGTAGTAGTACAAACTTCAGCTACAGTTCCAATGCCAGGAGGAACCACACGCTGTTCGGCCACTTGTGGGCCACTATTGCCGCTACCCTTTGAAGGATCTCAGTTTGTTGAGGACCCTCAACAGAAGGTTGTGAGGAGGGAACATATAAATCTTGGACCATCTGTTCCAGTCAAGGGACATCGCGTCCACTGCTTCCGCTAAGGGGTCCTCGTACGGGGCACGTACAGGGGAAACTTCTTGTTGTCTTTCGTCGCAAAGAGGTCTATCTGCAGTTCTGGGACTGATTCAGAATGAAGGAGAATGATCCTGCGTCTAAGGACCATTCCGACTCTATCGGTGTGAACCTGGATAGAGCGTCCGCTGTCACATTGCGGACTCCTTGAAGGTGAACTGCCGACAGGTACCACTTCTTCTTTTCCGCCAATCGGAAGACGGCCAACATCACCTGGTTGAGAGGTGGTGACCTCGATCCTTGTCGATTCAAGTATCTCACAACTACCTCGCTGTCTATCACCACCTTATGTGGATCGAGTGACGCGGGGAGACTTTCTTTAAGGTAAGGAGCACTGCCCTAGCTTCTAGAAAGTTTTATGTGAAAGGTCTTGAATAGCTTGGACCAAGTCCCCTGGACTTTTTTCCGATGAGAGTGACCTCCCCATCCCTCCTTCGAGGCGTCTGAGTGAATCATCACCGACGGGGGAGGTGGCTGAAGAAGAACCGACTTCTTTAGATGTCTGGCTTGTGACCAAGGCCTGAGAAGAGTACTTAGCCGAAGCGGCTGGTCTTCTCAGATCTCTTCACGCGTTTGATGCATAACTTCTCCAAACTCCGATTGCATCCTTTAGCTGTGCTCTTAGCACTGGGTCTGTCACCGAAGCAAACTGGAGAGAGCGCAGTACTCTCTCCTGCTCGTGTCTTGATATCCTTTCGGAATCTTGAAGTCTCTTGACAGAACCCGCTATCTCCTTCCTTTTCTTCGCCGGGGTGGAGAAACGGTGTGACAAAAGGTCCCAGTGGATTCCCAGCCACTGGAACTTTTGAGATGGAGAAAGTCGAGACTTTTTCTGTTGATCTTGAAGCCTAGGTACTCTAGGAACTGGATCACTTGACTGGAAGCTTGCAAGCATTCTGTCTCGGATGCTGCCCACACCAACCAGTCGTCCAGGTAGGCTACTACCGTAATTCCCTTTAGGCGTAATTGTTTGAGACCTACGCTCGCAAGCTTCGTAAAAATCCTTGGGGCTATGTTTAGCCCGAATGGCATGGCTCCGAAGGCGTATAGTCTTCGTTGTAGCCTGAACCCTAGGTAGGGGGAGAGTCGATGGCTAATTGGAATGTGCCAATAGGCGTCTGACAAGTCTATAGAGACGGAATATGCCCTCTTGGGCAGTAAGGTCCTTATGTGTTGCAGTGTTAGCATTTTGAATTTGCAATTCACTATGAACTTGTTGAGTGGCGACAAGTCCAGAATGACTCTGAGCTTTTCCGAGTCTTTCTTGGGAACACAAAACAGCCTCCCTTAGAAATTGATGGGCTTCACCCTTCGGATCACCTTTTTTCTCCAACAGTTCTTGAACGTACTCCTCCATAACGGGGGTGGAGTGTTGGAAAAACCGAAGGCACGGGGGTGGAGTGCTGTACCAGCTCCCGCCCAGTCCATTCTTGAGTAGGCTGTGGGCCCAGGGATCGAAGGTCCACCGATCCCGAAATTTCAGAAGTCTCCCTCCTACCGGTATCACCTCACTTGGACTGCCGTCCTGAGGTCTTGCCTTCCTGACCACGACCACCCCTGAATCCCCTTCCCCTTGAGGGGCGTCTAGACGAGCCTCTGGCTGCTCCTCTAGGCTTTGCTCGAAAGGAAGTAGACTGCCCTTCGAACGCTGGGGTGAATGCCGTGGACTGTGTCGACATGGCCTGGGGTACCCACTGAAAGGTGGTCGGGGTTTGTGCCATGATCTGGGGCACTGGGGGCAATGGCAATTGCAGTTGCTGTTGCTGTCTAAGAGGCTTGGCTGGCCGAGACGGTAGCCTAGTCCTCATAGTCTTCCTCTTTGGTTGAGGACCCTCATCCGGGGAAGACTTTCTTTTGATAGCCAGGCCCCACTTCTGGAGAAGGTTTCTATTCTCCAAGGCGGCCTTATCAACAACTTCTTTGACCAAGTCGGTAGGGAAAAGGTCTTTTCCCCAAATGTTGGAGATTAGTTTCTTTGGCTCGTGCCTCACCGTAGCCGAGGTAAACACGAACTCCCTACAAGCTCTCCTTGCCTTGACGAAGCCATAAAGGTCCTTCGTCACTGTGGCCAGATGAGGCTTGGCCACTACCATGAACATTTCATGGACCTTGGGGTCACTTGCCATCGTCTCGAGAGTAGTCTGAAAAGACATTGAGGCAGTCAGTCTTTCTTTTGTATCGAACTCACTTCGCAAAAGAAAGTCAGACAGATTAGGGAGGTCCTTGCCGAACTGACGTCCGGCAATATCAGCCTCCAACTTTCCCACTGAGAACGTAAGATGGACGTCCTTCCAGTCTTTGTGGTCCATAGGCAGGGCCAGCGACAAGGGTTTACACTCCTCTAGGGAGGGGCAAGACTTGCCGGCCTCGACTGCTTTTAGTACAGCCAGAAACCCTTTCTGTAAAAAGGGGAAGGCTCTAGTAGGCGAGGACACAAAGGAAGGGAGCTTCCTATTTAATGCGGCTACCTTTGAGTTAAAGAAGCCCCTCTCTTTCATCGAGGATGAAAGTAGAGCTTGAGCCTTAGCATGGTCCATCACTATGACCTCCTTGGGCTCTGTCTCCTCCTTTGAAGCTGGTTCCTTTCTCAGCCGGACATAACAGTCCGGATATGATGCCTTGCTGGGCCAGAATTCCACCTCCTCCAGGGGAACTGAGCCCAGCTTATCCGAGATGACGATCTTTCCAGTCGTCATCGGCATGTGCTCAGCATACCTCCATGGGTTAGCATCTGAGCACAAGGGAAGGTCTTTCACATTGAGCTTTTTCTGGGGCCCATGTGATTCTGCAAGGCACTGCATTCGCAGTTCCATTGCAGCCGCCTTCTCCTGATTCTCCTTCTGCATTTGTTGGATCATTCCAACAATAGAAGAGAGGGCCTGTCCCAGCTCTACTGGGAGACCGGCCGATGTAGAGGGAATAGGCTCCGGAATCTGAACCGGAGTAGCCGACACCTCGTCGACGTCTACCTCTACAACGTCTGGGGCTTGAACTTCATCCTGGGCATCTGCCAGGAGGTCTTCCTCCTGACACCCGTCCACATCAGACATCCTGTCATCTAACTGGATGTCTTGCATCGCGACTGCGACTTCAGCATCCACCTGGATCTGAACTTAGGGGATCTCCTCTTGAGGCTGGGGAATCACTGCATCAGCTGATGCCTTAGGGAAAAGATACGCCCTCATCTTCTCACTTGGAAGATAAGGGCCAGAAGTGTTCTTTTGGAAGCCCCTTACCCAGGTACGAAGCTTCTTCCTAGCTATTTAAAGGTCTCAGTAATCAGGTTAGTGCTCACAGTACATACCTGAGGGTCCCAATACCGGAGATCATCCTTGGAGACAGCGTTTGCTGCGTGTCTCCTACAAAACTCATGTCCGCAGAGGTTCTTGCTGCTGACATTGCAGAAAGCACTTCCCCACTTCGGAGTGTCCTTCTGTAAAGAGAAGAAATTTCCATGAGTATCAAGTGAACTATGTATCACTGGATATGCATAGTATAGCATAACAATTCAGAAAGGAAAGACACACACTTGTGTTTCCCTCACAACCCATTGTTGCAGCCTTCCAGATAATAAAATCAAAATGGTTTATCTCTTCTAGAGTAACCAATGCAAGGTTTCCAGAGGAAACAGGTGGAGCTCACACCTAAGCAATGATTTTAAAATCCTGGATAATAGACAGGAAAGAACTCGGCTTCCTATCTGTAGGGCAACAGCAAAGGGATGTGCAAGAAAAAACAATAGTGTTAGAAGACACAGTGCTGTACCAAAACCCTTACCATAGTTTTCTTCTTACTGTATATGTTATACTGAAGAATTCTAGTACAGTATAGGGGGATGTGTGCCGGCCTGCCTTTGCCGGTCGGCACACACCACAACTAGCTTTAAAGTATACTACTTAACAGCTATAAGGCGGCAGCACTCTGGTTCAAATGCATGTGCCGGTCGGCAGCAACTGCCGGCCGGTAACAGCCAATGTTGGCCGGCAATGGCTGCCGGCCAACAACTACACAAGGCAGTACCCAGCTGCCGGCCACACTCTTGGTGACCGGCAGACAAGGGTTGACATAAGCCGGCCGGCAAAGGTACAAGACCGATGCCAGCCGGCAGCAAAAGAACCAGAGGACTACACCTGCCCGGCTGCCGGCCTCATAGGCCGGCAGCCGGGTCAGGTACAGCACTAGAAGAAAAATAGAATGGATGACGGGATAAGAGTGTACACAACCTCCAAGCCCGGCAACCGAAAGAGTGCATATAAGGAAGGGGAGAAACTAATTCAGGCTTCCTGACCAATGCCGTCTGGCTCTGCCGGCAGGCATGGATGAGGGACCAAGAGAGGTCCGGGCAG
>NC_090726.1:16392707-16394784 GCF_036898095.1 Palaemon carinicauda | reverse complement strand
TGTTGCCGAGTGCAATTTTGTCAGTATGTGTTGCTTTGCTGGGGGCTTGTAAGTCTGTCGGCATGGCGTAAATTTTCCCACGACGTGACTTATGTGCTGGAGATTGTTGGAGGAGGTTGCAGAAGGAAAATATTCGGCAGGAATTACCAACGGGTCGCCATGCACGATTTCAGCTGCTGAGACGTCCAGGGCGTCTTTAGGAGTGGTTCTTTGTCCCAGGAGGACACAGGGAAGCTGAGTCAACCAGCTGGAGTCCTTGCAGCGGGACATCAAATCTTTTTTGAGGATGTGATGAAAACGTTCAACCATTCCATTGGCAGTGGGGTTGTGGGCAGCTGTCTGATGTAGGGGGATGCCCAGGAGATTTGCTAACAATGTCCACAATTGAGAGATGGAAGTGGTACCCCTGTCAGAAGTAATATGCTCAGGGATACCAAATCTTGCTATCCATCCAGAGAGTAAGGTAGATGTACATGAGGCAGATGTTGCAGTTTCCA
Organism: Palaemon carinicauda; assembly: GCF_036898095.1. Taxonomy (NCBI): domain Eukaryota; kingdom Metazoa; phylum Arthropoda; class Malacostraca; order Decapoda; family Palaemonidae; genus Palaemon; species Palaemon carinicauda. The sequence goes on along the minus strand of NC_090726.1, from coordinate 16,394,287 downwards.
TGGGAATAGCTTCAGGCCAACGAGTGGAGCTGTTGATGACGGTAAACTGGTAACAATGTCCTTGTGACGTTTGTAGGGGGCCTACAAAGTCGACGTGAATGTGGGCGAAACGACGCTGAGGTTAAGGAAAGGTGCCCACTCCTGAATCCGTGTGTCAATGTACTTTGGAAGTTTGGCAAGAAGTACAGGTGTGGACCCAATCCTTAGCAACCTTAGTAACGCTGTGCCAAATGAACTTCGTGTTTAGCAGCTGTGCAGTAGAACAGTGTGAGGGATATGAAAGGCTATGAATGGAATCAAACACCAGTTGGTGCGTGGGAGCAGGAATCCACGGTCGCGGTCTACCAGTACTGACATCACAGAGGAGGGTGGTGTTGAAATTGTCGAGGGGGACGTCTTCTCAACGAAGAGATGTGCAGGATGTCCTATATGCTTGATACTCTGGATCCTGTCATTGAGCTTCAGTCAAGGCATTGTAGTCCAATCCCAGTTGAACGGCGGCCAACATGTTTCTTGAGAGAGCATCGGCAACGGGATTCATTTTCCTAGGGACGTGTTGAAGGGTGCAATTGTATTCAGCCAAAACGGAGAGATATTGTCGTTGACCAGGCATCAGACTGTTGAGTGAAGGCGTGTACCAGAGGCATGTGGTCTGTGCAAATGACGAAAGGTGTACCTTTTAAGAAATGGTGAAAGTGACGGACAGCCAAGTGCACTGCCAGCAATTCGCGATCGAAGGTAGAATAACCCGATTCTACCTTGGACAGTTTTCTGCTGAAGAAGGCCAATGGGCGGGGCGAGCCGTTGATCACCTGTTCGAGTATTGCACCAATAGCGACGTCCCTGGCATCGGTGGAGAGAAGGAGAGGGGCATGTGGGACGGGAAAATTGAGAGCAGCAGCGGTTCATAGGGCATTCTATGCGTTGCACAAGGCCGCATCTTGAAGGGGGCCCCACTTCAGGTCTTTTGGCTAGCCTTTGAGGGAGGCGTAGAGGGGAGCAAGAGTGTCGTCTATGGCTGGAAGAAAACGGTGATAATAGTTGATCATGCCCAAGAATTCCTGCAGTGTTTTGACTGTCGAGGGCATGGGGAAGTTCTCAACAGCTACTACCTTCTCAGGGAGGGGATGGACTCCTTCAGGAGTCATGTGGTGCTGTAAGAACGACACTTCGTTGGCACCAATTGCACACTTGTCGTACCAGATTACAAGACCTTTTTGTTGCAGGCGGTCGAGCCTGATGCGCAGGTGACAGAGATGTTCCTCTTTGGAGGAAGAAAACACAAGTATGCCGTCTATATAACATACACAGAAGGGGAGGTCCCCTAAGATGCCATTATGAAACGTTGAAAAGTGGCCCCACCATTGCGAAGGCCAAAACAGGAGTAATTGAAGGTGTATGTACCGAAAGGAGTGGTGATGGCGGTCGTGGGGATGTCTTCTGTGTTCATAGGCCCCTGATAATACCCCTTCAGGAGATTGAGCGTGGAGAAAACCTTTGCTTTTTGCAGATAGGAGCTAACGTCGGCGATGTTTGGGAAGGGGTAGTGATCCAGTTCTGTTTGCATGTTCAGGCGCCTA
>NC_090726.1:16380207-16382707 GCF_036898095.1 Palaemon carinicauda | reverse complement strand
GGGTTTATTTCAATTCTATGAACAGAATCCTGAATTCGACAGGAATATGTAGGGGGACTTGTCATAAACTTTTTGTCTCTCTTGATAGCTGAGTCGGTAGGGTCCCTGCCAAGCATAGTTTCTAGCCGTACAGGTGGTGGTTCGAATCACCACCCGGCCAGAAGCTGTTACCATAAAATGAATTCCAAGTGGATATGTATTTCCCAAGATAGAATTCGGTATTAAATGCCTTTCGTGGGTGATATTTACATTAATTAAAATCACGTGTGCTTGTGATATATGTTCATTAAAATAACCACGTGTTGCAAACTCACGATTCAGCTATCATGGTGGAGATGGGTTTATTTCAATTCTATGAACAGAATCCTGAATTCGACAGGAATATGTAGGGGGACTTGTCATAAACTTTTAGTCTCTCTTGATAGCTGAGTCGGTAGGGTCCTTGCCAAGCATAGTTTCTAGCCGTACAGGTGGTGGTTCGAATCACCACCCGGCCAGAAGCTGTTACCATAAAATGAATTCCAAGTGGATATGTATTTCCCAAGATAGAATTCGGTATTAAATGCATTTCGTGGGTGATATTTACATTAATTAAAATCACGTGTGCTTGTGATATATATATATATATATATATATATATATATATATATATATATATATATATATATATATATATATATATATATATATATATATATATATATATATATATATACATACTAAATGCAAAAGCTGATAGAAGGCTTGAGTAATGAAAACAGGAATGTAGGAGCGAAGATGAATATGAGTAAAACTTAATAGAGATTGTTAATGAATATGCGTATTTAAAAGTCAGACAGTAAGTGTTTCCCCAGGCTAAGCAACCGGCATCGAAGGAGGAATAAGCTAGGGATGGTAAGCTTTAGGTAAACAGCACGAAATTATGTAAATTATAATACCATTTTCTATGAAAAGAAAAGTGTTCAATGAGATAGTCCTACCAGTAATAACTTATACATCAGAAACTTGGAATCTTACTAAACCCTTAGAAAATACAGGGTACTTATTTGGTATATAAATATGCAGTCTTCCTCGAATGTTATCATCATTTCAATCTTGAACACTACGTTTCAAAATGGATTATTATGAACGTTGGATTTACAAAGTTTCAAATGAGTCTGGCTAAAAATTGATAATCATATTTTTCGTGTATCTTCAAACATGAGGTAAATCCTAATGTTAATATCAATATCAGTATAAAATTACAGGAGTGATAGTATAAAAAACTACAAAATAATATGATATATATTAATATTCATTGTTACTATATGAATAACTTTGATAAAAAACGATTGTAATATTGATATAAAATAATACTCATGTCTCTGAGACATAAATCTTATGTGATCAATACATAAGTATTGTATTGTAGTTAAATTTCCTCCATTGTATTGACCCTAAATCGTTAGTCCATTGGGTTTTATTTCTACTGGACCTAACCCTGATTTATTACTTGCCCATATTTATGATTTATTTTACTACCCGAAAACATCAACTGGAAGTTTAACGCCATTTTTTTTCCATTGCAATGATCTCTTAAACAAAGTATTTATTGACACTAAGAAAGGTCGACCTTATACGACCCATACAGGATTCCATGTTTATAGCTTACTGGATATAAAGAGATCAGTTTTGTTGCCTCTTACGACCTCGTAAACTCTCTTGTGGTTTGTTTTATTCTTCTCACTCTGGTATTCTTTTCCTTTTTCTTTAAGTAAACTGTTAAAAAAATCCCTAACTTTTATGGGAAATTTTCCGTAAAAATATACTGTTCTCAACTGTATTTCAGTAAAATACAGGCGACTGTAATTTTACCTTTGTTATCATCTTTTACGGGTTGGCGACCGTAATATCACTCTTTTAGGTCAATATAACCGTTTTTAAAACGGTAAAAAGTAAAGAATAAATGTTGCCAGACCTTTACCGTATTTTTATTCAAATTTTTAACAGTATATTATGGAAAGAATATTTGATGGAAATTCTAACAAATGCAATTCTGAAAATAATGACGAAATCCTTAAATAAGAATGCAGTATCTGGAGAGAAATGACCTTTCATGGATGGTCACTCATTGTCAGAGATTTCAGTATCTGAATGTTCGTGTTTGTTTCCTCCTCTATGTACTTATGACAATTTTTTAATGACTTTTAATCTCTAAACTCCATTGATAAAAATTACTTTTCTGAATAATGATTTCTATTCTTTTTCTTACGTTATTTTTTTATTGAGTTGATTTTTTTCTGAAAATAATTGTATGATGAACGAGAAATTTTTAGGTCGTCAATAAATCCGTTATTTCAACAAAGAAAGATACTGATTTACTTCGTCATCATCGTGTCCTTCTACGCCCATTGACACAAAAGGCCTCGGTCAGATTTCGCCAGTCGTCTCTATCTTGAGCTTTGAAATCAATACTTCTCCATTCACTATCTCCTACGCTTCATATTCCTCTTCTAAAGCC
>NC_090726.1:16370207-16375207 GCF_036898095.1 Palaemon carinicauda | reverse complement strand
GGAAATGACATTTAAAATTTATTCTGTTTTTTTATTTTCTAAATTTCTTCTTCACTTATTTTTCTGCTTCTCTTTAAATGATTAATTTTCCTCTGTTTTTTTTTTTTTATTTATAAAAATATTAGAATTAATAGCCAAACTATTGCTCGTGTCTGTGACTGAACATGACTCGTAAGTTTAGCCCCTTGACAGGTCTTTATATATTTATAGAGCAGGGTTTACATAATTGAATGGTTTGTTGAACCACAAATGCATAAGGTTTGTGGATAATGAAGCCCAGCCCACAAAAGTCAGGCGAGAACAGATTTCTTCTAACCATTCGACGAGCGTGTTCGACAACCGAATACCTCATTCACACGTTCGAACATCACTTCAAACACTTGTCTGTTGAAGGTGAACCTACTTCGTGCCCTTTGGATACGCTGTTTACCCGGACCTATACGCGCTGGCATACCCGATGTCGATAGTTTACCCATAAAGGACTTGATGACCAAAGCCGACGCCCTTATGGACAGTCACTTCAAGACCTCCATCAACTACTCCACCCCTGACGAAGAGGATGCCTATTCAACGTCAACCGAAGCTGACATGAATGCCATAGGACATACACGCCTACCCCGTGACGTGCCGAAGCAGCGACAAAGCCACCTACCACCCACCAATCGCTCGCGCCCCAACAAACGACTTCTACAGCCACTTACTACCTCCCATCCGCCGAAGTTTTGCTACTACCACTTCAGATTCGGGGCAACTGCGAAGAAATGTGCCGAGGATTGTCAGTGGCCAAAAACGTGTAAGTAGGCCATCGCTCATGGCGGTGGCCTCTCATGTTTCTAATCTTTTCTTTTTACATGATGCAGGAACGGGCGTGTGATTTTTGGTAGACACGGGTGCTTGTCGTTCTCTTTTGCCAAGGAAACTCTTCAAGACACGACGTAGTCTGTCTACATCTGCCGACGTCCGCTTGGTACCTGCCAACGGATCTGCGATACCCACCTACGGTTACGAGAACCTCACATTATCGTTCAGAAATGGTAAATTCAATTCGAAGTTTCTCGTTGCTGACGTCACATTGCCAATCTTCGGGGCGGATTTCCTCTCTCATTTCCACCTTCTGGTCGATGTCGCCCACCGACGATTGGTCAACGCAGACTCGTACTAGTCGACACCTCTTCAACCCGCCCCCTCTAACCTTGCTCTCCACATTAGCTCACCCACGGATGCCTACGCTCACCTCCTCACATCGTACCCGGAAGTTTTCCGTCCAGAACTTCGCCAAACGCCCACGGTTCCTGCCAAGCACGGTATTTATCACCATATCAAGACGACGGGACCCCCAGTCTTCGCAAAATTCAGACGTCTGGCACCGGAACGATTGGCAGTCTCCAAACAGACGTTCGCCGAAATGGAGGAAATGGGCCTTTGCCAAAAGGCCTCCAGCCCATGGTCGTCACCCTTACATATCATTCTGAAGAAAGATGGCTCCCTCCGTCCGTGCGGGAATTACAGGCGCCTGAACATGCAAACAGAACCGGATCCTACCCCCTCCCAAACATTGCCGAAATGACCTCCTACCTGCACAAAGCGAAGGTTTTCTCTACGCTCGATCTCCTGAAGGGGTATTATCAGGTGCCTATGAACCCAGAAGACATCCCCAAGACTGCCATCACCACTCCGTTTGGTATATACACCTTCAATTACTCCTGTTTTGGCCTTCGTAATGCTGGGGCCACGTTTCAACATCTCATGGATGGCATTTTAGGGGGCTTCCCTTTCTGTGTATGTTATGTAGACAACATACTTGTGTTCTCTTCCTCAAAAGAAGAACACCTCCGTCACCTGCACATCGTGCTCGACCAATTGCAACAAAACGGCCTTGTAGTCCGGTACGACAAGTGTACCTTTGGCGCCAACGAAGTGTCGTTCTTAGGGCACCGCATCACTCCTGAAGGAGTCTATCCCCTCTCTGAGAAAGTAGCAGCCGTTCAGAACTTCCCCGCACCCTCGACCGTCAAAGCTCTGCAGGAATTCTTGGGCATGAGTAACTATTATCACCGTTTTCACCCAGCCATTGCCGCCACTCTTGCTCCCCTCTACGCCTCCCTCAAGGGCAAGCCAAATGACCTGAAGTGGGGTCCCCTTCAAGAAGCTGCCTTCTGCAATGCAAAGAAGGCCCTATCAACTGCTGTGGTTCTCACTTTTCCTATCCCACATGCCCCTCTCCTTCTCTCCACCGATGCCAGCGACGTCACTATTGGTGCAGTACTCGAGCAGGTGGTCAACGGCTCACCCCGCCCATTGGCCTTCTTCAGCAGAAAACTGTCCGTGGCAGAATCGGGTTATTCTACCTTCGATCGAGAATTGCTGGCGGTGCACTTGGCTGTCCGTCACTTTTGCCATTTCTTAGAAGGTACGCCCTTCGTCATTCGCACAGACCACATGCCTCTGGTGCACGCCTTTACTCAACAGTCTGATGCCTGGTCCGCCCGGCAATGCCGACATCTCTCTGCCGTGGCTGAATACAATTACACCCTTCAATACGTCCCTGGGAAAATGAATCCCGTTGCCGATGCCCTGTCAAGAAACACGTTGGCTGCCGTTCAATTGAGATTGGATTACAACGCCCTGGCTGAAGCCCAATGACAGGATCCAGAGTATCAAGCATGTAGGACATCCTGCACGTCCCTCCGTTGGGAAGACTTCCCCCTCGAAGACTCCAACACCACTCTCCTCTGTGACGTCAGTACTGGTAGACCGCGACCTTGGATTCCTGCTCCCATGCGCCGGCAGGTGTTTGATTTAATTCACGGCCTTTCACATCCCTTGTGCCTTTCTACTGCACAGCTGCTGAAGGCAAAGTTCATTTGGCACGGCATTTCTAAGGATGCTAAGGATTGGGTCCGCGCTTGTACTTCTTGCCAAACTTCCAAAGTACATCGACACACGGATTCAGGAGTGGGCACCTTTCCTCAACCTCAGCGTCGTTTCGCACACATTCACGTCGACGTTGTAGGCCCCCTACCCACATCACAAGGACATCGTTACCTGTTTACCGCCATCGACCGCTTCACTCGTTGGCCTGAAGCCATTCCCATGGAAACTGCAACATCTGCCTCATGTACATCTGCCTTACTCTCTGGATGGATTTCAAGATTTGGTATCCCTGAGCATATTACTTCTGATAGGGGAACCACTTTCACCTCTCAATTGTGGACATCATTAGCGAATCTCCTGGGCATCACCCTACATCAGACAACGGCCTACAACCCTGCTGCCAATGAAATGGTTGAACGTTTTCATCGCACCTTCAAAGCAGCTTTGATGTCCCGCTGCAAGGATTGCAACTGGTTTATTCAGCTTCCTTGGGTCCTCCTGGGATTAAGGACCACTCCTAAAGACGCTCGCGACGTCTTGGCAGCTAAAATGGTGTATGGCGACCCGTTGGTCGTCCTTGCCGAATTTTTTCCTTCTACAACCTCCGACGACGACCTCCAGCACATACGTCACGTCGTGGGAAAATTTACTCCATGCCGCCAGACTTACAAGCCCCCAGCGAAGCATCACATACCAACAGACTTGCACTCTGCAACGCACGTCTTCCTGTGCAACGACACTAGCAAGCCACCTCTAACGCCCCCTTACACGGGCCCTTTCCTTGTGATCCGCCGCAGTCCGAAAGCATTCCTACTAAACATTCGTGGCAAAGAAGACTGGGTCTCCATTGATTGTCTAAAACCTGCTTATCTTCTGCCAGATGACCCGCCTACCGTTTGCCTTTCTAGATCAGGGCGCCCTACTTAACATGTACACTATGTAATTTTTTAGGGGGGGAGCCATGTACCAACTGTGTGTCACACGATCGTACATAATTCATTTTGTATATATTATGCTTGTATCTTCGCTCTGCCCTCGCACTAAAAAGAACCAGAATAAACATGTCTGCGTTTCCCCTATGTAACATTGTCTGTCTTTCGAACATGAAATTCCCTGTTGCCTTGAGGTTTTGTATATAAAGGAGAGTGTTCTTTAATAAATTAATTCAGTTGCTTTCATACTGCCTTTGAGTTCACAACCTTCTCTCGGCTCGTCACATTAACATTGGTGGAATATGTAGCAGGAAGATGTTAAGTAAAATGAAAAATATTTTTTCTTTTGCGAGTTTCAAATAACTTCGTTCCCTAAAACTTCCTTATAAAATGTTCTTCATTTAAGACTTGAACATAACTCTTCGATTTCAATAAAAAAAATATTTGCTCCATCTATACTATGGATGAATTTAATTGATAAAATTCATATAAGCATTTGTCTTTGATTGTATTTTGTTATAAAAATCAATAGAATCATTGTAAAGAATACTCGTTTTACTGATAAATAAAATTTTCCTTGAAAAAAAAAAATAAAAAAATTAATGTCAAGAAAATTAGAATATATAATTCTGTCCAAAAGAGCCTTACTTTTTTTTTCTTTTTTTTTTCATAAAAAGTGAAAGTACACTATTATGACTGAAATATTTTTTTTTTCAAAATTATCAAGGAAATTTATTTTTAACAAGACGAATCTTTACCAAAATATTGCCACCCACCCCCCCAAAAAATATTGAAAGAATGAAAGTAAGAATGTGCAAGTTTTACATTTCCATTTCCCTTAGATCTACCGTATAAAATGTGTTTCCATATATACTTTTTAATAAACAATATTTATTTTCTCTATGAATAACACAGGACATTTGACCATTTTGGAAAACGTTTGACAGAAATAAATATTCATCATAGAGAAATATGGTAAATTGACCATAACTCTGCAGTTATAATTGGTTCTATTTGAGAGAGAGAGAGAGAGAAGAGGAGAGAGAGAGAGAGAGAGAGAGAGAGAGAGAGAGAGAGAGAGAGAGAGAAGAAGTTTACAAAATATTTTCAACAATAGGCTATGCAGACATATGTATGTGGTTGCTAATTTGAAGAGAGAGAGAGAGAGAGGAGAGAGAGAGAGGAGAGAGATGA
>NC_090726.1:16341178-16348678 GCF_036898095.1 Palaemon carinicauda | reverse complement strand
CCGTTTTAACCCTCAAGTTTCAACGCATTTATATTGACATATAAGACAAACTAACGATAATAGGACCGAATGTGTTACTGGCAAGGCATGAAAATAATTATCTGTTCTATAAAGAACAATAAAAATTGGTCTCATATTTGACTCTTTACGATAAATCTCTTACTTTACAAGGATTCGCCATAGTATTCCAATACATTGCACCGTATTAGGCCAAACGCTTAAGCATAATTTTCTTATATGATGTTGATAATCTCAGAGAGATATCAAATGGAAAATGATAATGGCATAATAAATTCTGTGGAAGATTTATAAGGAAACATAGAAGTAATACAAGTAATAACAATGGAAATGCCTTCATTTTTCCTCTTTCCTTTTGTTTTTCCTTACAGAAGGCCTGACAAATTACCCTATTACTCATGTCAGGTCTAGCCATTCATCTCTCTTTAAAAGAGATAATTTCCTTGCCTTTTTATTCCGTTTGTTTAAAAGTGAGCTTAGATTATAATCATGGGGTGTCATGTTACATGCAAGATTCAGTACACTGTTAAAAATTTGCATTAAAAACGGTAAATGCCTGGCAACATTTATTCTGGGAGTTCTACCTTTTGAAAAACGGTTATGATGACATAAATGAATGATATTATGGTTACAAACTCGTAGAATATATGAACAAAGTATTTTACCGAAATACAGCTGAGAACAGTATATTTTTTACGGAGAATTTCCGATTAAAATTACGGTTTTTTTTAACAATGTAGGTTAAAGACGTGCATGGTGTACTTATCGTACACACACACTCACAACACACACACACACAACACACACACACACACACACACACATATATATATATATATATATACACATATATATATATATATATATATGAATATATATATATATATATATAAATATATGTATATATATATATATATATATACACACACACATATATATATATACTATATATATAAATATATTCATATATATATATTTATATATATATATATACGAATATATATATATGTATATATATATATATATATACGAATATATATATATATATATATATGTATATGTATATATATATATATATATATAAATATACGAATATATATATATATATATATATAAATATATAAATATACGTATATATATATATATATATATGTGTGTATATGTATAAATATATATATATATATATATATATATAGAGAGAGAGAGAGAGAGAGAGAGAGAGAGAGAGAGAGAGAGAGATAGATAGATAGATAGATAGATAGATAGATAGATTGATAGATAGATATAGATATAGATATAGATATAGATATATATAAATTTCTTTGTATGTTTGCTGCTTTTATATAAAGTGAAAGAATCGTTTGCCATCCAAGTATATTTGGTGAAATTTACTTTCCTAACGTACTTTGATTATAAGTGACGCATAAATAGTGCGAAAACTAATTAACATATTTTTTTTGTTAAGTGAAAGATTTTAGACTTTCATAGAATTATAATTGCTAAAATATTTGGTTAATTTTCCCAGTACTGAGGGAATTTAACATTTTTCTTCTCTCTTCCTACTAGTCTTATGTATAAAGATTTATATTCTAAATTATCCAAAGGAAATAAGTGCTTTATAAAGAAATTTATTAACTGTTTTTGTAAGTTTCAAAGAAAATTATTAAATCATATCAAATAACGTTGCTGAAATCAATATAACTATATTGAAGGTAACATGGATATGGTTTGTGACGGACCAAGAGCAGGTTGTGATTCAAAAGCGAGATGAAAGCAATTGAGTAACTTTATTACGACACATCGAGTATATATACACACAAGGTCCCAGTAAGAAGGTCACATATACAGACATGCTATGTCTTGTCAACCGGCAACCGGTTCTGTTTACAGTTATTATTATTATTATTATTAAATGCTAAGCTACAACCCTAGTTGGAAAAGCAGGATGCTATAAGCCCAGGGGCCCCAACAGGGAAAATAGCTCAGTGAGGAAAGGAAACATGGAAAAATAAAATATTTTAAGAATAGTAACAACATTTAAATAAATATTTCCTATATAAACAATAAAAACTTCAACAAAACAAGAGAAAGAGAAACTAGATACAACAGTGTGCCTGAGTGTACCCTCAAGCAAGAGAACTCTAACCCAAGACAGTGGAAGGCCATGGTACAGAGGCTATAGCACTACCCAAGACTAGAGAACAATGGTTTGATTTTGGAGTGTCCTTCTCCTAGAAGAGCTGCTTACCATAGCTAAAGAGTCTCTTCTACCCTTACCAAGAGGAAAGTAGCCACTGAACAATTACATTGCCGTAGTTAACCCCTGGGGTGAAGAAGAATTGTTTAGTAATTTCAGTGTTGTCAGGTGTATGAGGACAGAGGAGAATCTGTAAAGAATAGGCCAGACTATTCGATGTCTGTGTAGGCAAAGGGAAAGAACCGTAACCAGAGAGAAGGATCCAATATGGTACTGTCTGGCCAGTCAAAGGACCCCCTAACTTTCTAGCGGTAGTATCTCAACGGGCGGCTGGTGCCCTGGCCAACCTACTACCTATAACAATGGGATATGCAGACTTGTTAAAACGAGTTGCTGTCAGTGCGAGGGGAGAGCGAACACACAAAGGATAGTATAAACAAAAAAGAAAAAGGTTGATACTATGTACGCTCGTGTGACACACGGTTGGTACATGGCTCCCCTCCTAAAAATGACATACTGTATATGTTAAATAGGGCGTCCTGATCTAGAGAGGTGAACTGTAGGCGGGTCATCTGGCAGGAGATAAGCAGGTTTTAGAAGATCAAAGGAGACCCAGTCTTCTTTGCATTTAGTATGAATGCTTTTGGATTGCAGCGGATCACAAGGAAAGTGCCCGTATAAGGGGGCGTTAGCAGTGGCTTGCCAGTGTTGCTGCGTAGGAAGACATGTGTTGCCGAGTGCAATTCTGTCTGTATGAATTGCTTTGCTGGGGGCTTGTAAGTCTGTCGGCATGGAGTAAATTTTTTCACGACGTGACTTATGTGCTGAAGATTGTCGGAGGAGGTTGCAGAAGGAAAATATTCGGCAGGGACGACCATCGGGTCGTCATGCACGATTTCAGCTGCTGAGACGTCCAGGGGCATCTTTAGGAGTGGTCCTTGGTCCCAGGAGGACGCAGGGAAGCTGAGTCAACCAGCAGGAGTCCTTGCAGCGTGACATCAAAGCTTTTTTGAGGATGCGATGAAAACGTTCAACCATTCCATTGGCAGCAGGGTTGTGGGCAGCCGTCTGATGTAGGGGGATGCCCAGGAGATTCGCTAACGATGTCCACAATTGAGAGGTGATAGTGGTACCCCTGTCAGAAGTAATATGCTCAGGGATACCAAATCTTGCTATCCATCATGAGGCGGATGTTGCAGTTTCCATGGGAATAGCTTCAGGCTAACGAGTGGAGCTGTTCATGACGGTAAACAGGTAACAATGTCCTTGTGACGTTGGTAGGGGGCCTAACAACGTTGACATGAATGTGGGCAAAGCGACGCTGAGGTTAAGGAAAGGTGCCCACTCCTGAATCAGTGTGTCAATGTACTTTGGAAGTTTGGCAAGAAGTACAGGTGGGGATCCAATCCTTAGCAACCTTAGTAACGCTGTGCCAAATGAACTTCGTCTTCAGCAGCTGTGCAGTAGAACAGCGTGAGGGATATGAAAGGCCATGAATGGAATCAAACACCTGTCGGCGCATGGGAGCAGGAATCCAGTACTGACATCACAGAGGAGGGTGGCGTTGAAATTGTCGAGGGGGACGTCTTCTCCACGGAGAGATGTGCAGGATATCCTATATGCTTGATACTCTGGATCCTGTCATTGAGCTTCAACCAAGGCATTGTAGTCCAATCCCAGTTGAATGGCGGCCAACGTGTTTCTTGAGAGAGTATCGGCAACGGGATTCATTTTCCTAGGGACGTGTTGAAGGGTGCAATTTTATTCAGCCAAAACGGAGAGATGTTGTCGTTGACGGGTGGACCAGGCATCAGACTGTTGAGTAAAGGCGTGCACCAGAGGCATGTGGTCTGTGCGAATGACGAAAGGTGTACCTTTTAAGAAATGGTGGAAAGTGACGGACAGCCAAGTTCACTGCCAGCAATTCGCGACCGAAGGTAGAATAACCTGATTCTGTCTTGGATAGTTTTCTGCTGAAGAAGGCCAATAGGCCTAGGCGAGCCGTTGACCACCTGTTCGAGTATTGCACCAATAGCGACGTCCCTGGCATCGGTGGAGAGAAGGAGAGGGGCATATGGGACGGGAAAATTGAGAGCAGCAGCAGTTGATAGGGCATTCTATACGTTGCTCAAGGCCGCATCTTGAAGGGGACCCCACTTCAGGTCTTTTGGCTTGCCTTTGAGGGAGGCGTAGAGGGGAGCAAGAGTGACGTCTATGGCTGGGAGAAAACGGTGATAATAGTTGATCATCCCAAGAATTCCTGCAGTGTTTTGACAGTCGAGGGCATGGGGAAGTTCTCAACAGCTACTACCTTCTTAGGGAGGGGATGGACTCCTTCAGGTGTCATGTGGTGCCGTAAGAACGACACTTCGTTGGCGCCAATTGTGCACTTGTCGTACCATATTACAAGGCCTTTTTGTTGCAGGCGGTGGGAGCCTCATGCGCAGGTGACGGAGATGTTCCTCTTTTGAGGAAGAAAACACAAGTACGTCGTCCACATAACATACACAGAAGGGGAGGTCCCCTAAGATGACATCCATAAAACGTTGAAAAGTGGCCCCAGCATTACGAAGGCCAAAACAGGAGTAATTGAAGGTGTATGTACCGAAGGGAGTGGTGATGGTGGTCATGGGGATGTCTTCTAGGTTCATAGGCCCCTGATAATACCCCTTCAGAAGATTGAGCGTGGAGAAAACCTTTGCTTTGTGCAGGTAGGTGCTAATGTCGGCAATGTTTGGGAAGGGGGTAGTGATCCAGTTCTGTTTGCATGTTCAGGCGCCTGTAATTCCCACACGGACAGAGGGAGCCGTCTTTCTTCAGGACAATGTGTAAGGGCGACGACCATGGGGGGAGGTCTTTTGGCAAAGGCCCATTTCCTCTATTTCGGCAAACGTCTGTTTCGCAGCTTCCAATCGATCCGGTGCTAGATGTCTTAATTTGGTGAAGACCGGAGGTCCCGTCGTCTTGTTATGGTGATAAATGCCATGTTTTGCAGGAGCCGTGGGCGTTTGGCGAAGTTCTGGACGGAAAACTTCCGGGTGGGACGTGAGGAGGTGGGCGTAGGCATCCGTGGGTGCGCTGATGTGGTAGCCAGGTTGGAGGGGGCGGGTTAAAGAGGTGTTGAAAAGTACGAGTCTGCGTTGACCAATCGTCAGTGGGCGACATTGACCAGAAGGTGGAAATGAGAGAGGAAATCCACAACGAGAATTGGCAATGTGACGTCAGCAATGAGAAACTTCCAGTTAAATTTGCTGTTTCTAAACGATAATGTGAGATTCTTGTAACCGTAGGTGGGTATCGAAGATCTGTTGGCAGCTACCAGGTGGACGTCGGCAGACTTACACAGACTATGTCGTATTCTGAAAGGTTCCCTTGGCAAAAGAAAATGAAATGCTCCCGGTGTCTACCAAAAATTGCACGCCTGTTCCTGCATCACGTAAAAAGAAAATATTAGAAACACGGGCCATGAGTGATGGTCTACTTACATGTTTTTTGGCCATTGACAATCCTTGGCACATTTCTTTGCGGCAGCCCCGGATCTGGAGTGGTAGTAGCAAAACTGCGACCGATGGGAGGCAGTAAGTGGCTGTAGAAGTCATTGGTTGGGGCGCGAGCAAGTGGTGGGTTATGGGTGGCTTTGTCGCCGCTTCGGCATGTCACGGGGGTAGGCGTGTGTGTCTTATGGCATTCACGTCGGCTTCAGTTGCGGTGAATAGATGTCCTCATCGTCAGGAGTGGAGGCGTTGATGGAGGTCTTGAAGGTCATGAAGTGGTTGTCCATATGGGCGTTGGCTTTGGTCATCAAGTCCTTTATGGGTAAACTTTCGACATCTGGTATGGCAGCTCGTACCAATTCAGGTAAACGGCGTACCCAAAGGGCATGAAGTAGGTTCACCTCACGACGAGAGCTGTCTGCAGTAGGTTGCAGGAGAACGATAATGGTCATTTCCTTAAGGGCGAGCGGAGCTCTTTGGTCCTCCAACAGTTGTTGAGAGAGCTAAAAAAGTTTTGCTTTATGGGTGGCTGACGACGGCGAGTACTGCTGCAGAAGGTATGTTTTGAGGGCGTCATACGCTATTGGGGTGTCTCCTTGTTCACAAAGCCAGTCGGAGATTTCTGGGAAGGTATCCTCAGGTATCGCCGTGAGAACATAATCTGCTTTGGTGGTTGAACGAGTCACGCCCTTGATGCGGAACTGGGCTTCTGCGCGCTGAAACCACGAAAGTTTCAAAGGGGCGACGCCAACCTCCATGGAGTCCGTCATAGTAACAGCGAGAGGGGGAGGGATGAGGCGGGAGGAGCGAGTTGGCTTCCGGGGTCACCAATGTGACGGGCAAACAGTAGGTTGTAACTCAAAAATGAGATGAAAGCAACTGAGTAACTTTATTACGACACATCCAATATATATATACACAGAAGGTCCCGGTAAGAAGGTCACAAAATACAGACATGCTATGTCTTGGAATATGCAGACCTGCTAAAACAAGTTGCTGTCAGTGCGAGGGGAGAGCGAAGATACAAAGGATAATATATAGAAAAAAGAGAAATGTTGTTACTATGTATGCTCGTGTGACACACGGGTGGTACAGGTTCCTCATTATTTACAAAATAAAGAATTTCTTTTTTGTTTAAATATGGTTTACGAACTCCAGAGGTTTTACACTGATCTGTCTACCTCATCATGTTTGTAAAAATAATATATGCCCGTTATTTCTTTTTATCTGTCGTGTATGAATTTCTTATGTATGTGAGCTATTGTTACCATACATGTTCCGTATATCGTATTCATAATAATGTAGTGTAATTTCCTTAATTGCAGAAAAAAAAAGTTATATTGTTTAATTACGAATCATAAATAGTAAATATTGATATTCAAGAAAGATTAGCTCCATCTAATAAATAAACAATAAACAAAGGAAATGAAAATATTTTTCCAACGAATTTCGAGCAATTTATAAAGCGAAAATGGGGCACTGTTTCTCTAGAGTATTTACTAAGCTGTAAAGCCAGAGAACATGGTATATTATTCTCAACAGTATGACCAGGAAAAGGTCAAAGGGCTAGTTAGCTCTTCCTTTCACAATATATCTGTTGCTTATTTGTCATTGTTTCTAGTATTTGTATAATGGACATCATTCACATCGATATGATGAAATAGACACTAAAATTCAAGGCCTATCTAAGTACCATGGAGGATTATTGTTTATGTTTTATTAGATATCACATTCATTATAGGTGTCTACATTTTTATAATAACCCTAATTTCAATCGGAGATTCTCCGTGA
>NC_090726.1:16316143-16318178 GCF_036898095.1 Palaemon carinicauda | reverse complement strand
CCCAAGAAAGACTCGGAAAAGCTCAGAGTCATTCTGGGCTTGTCGCCACTCAACAAGTTCATAGTGAATTGCAAATTCAAAATGCTAACACTGCAACACATAAGGACCTTACTGCCCAAGAGGGCATATTCCGTCTCTCTAGACTTGTCAGACGCCTATTGGCACATTCCAATCAGCCGTCGACTCTCCCCCTACCTAGGGTTCAGGCTACAACGAAGACTATACGCCTTTGGAGCCATGCCATTCGGGCTAAACATTGCCCCAAGGATTTTTACGAAGCTTGCGAGCGTAGCTCTCAAACAATTACGCCTGAAGGGAATTCAGGTAGTAGCCTACCTGGACGACTGGTTGGTGTGCAGCATCCGAGACAGAATGCTTGCAAGCTTCCAGTCAAGTGATCCAGTTCCTAGAGTACCTAGGCTTCAAGATCAACAGAAAAAAGTCTCGACTTTCTCCATCTCAAAAGTTCCAGTGGCTGGGAATCCACTGGGACCTTTTGTCACAACCGTTTCTCCATCCCGGCGAAGAAAAGGAAGGAGATAGCGGGTTCTGTCAAGAGACTTCTAGATTCCGAAAGGATATCAAGATGCGAGCAGGAGAGGGTACTGGGCTCTCTCCAGTTTGCTTCGGTGACAGACCCAGTGCTAAGAGCACAGCTAAAGGATGCAACCGGAGTTTGGAGAAGTTATGCATCAAACGCGCGAAGAGATCTGAGAAGACCAGTTCCGCTTCGGCTAAGTACTCTTCTCAGGCCTTGGTCCCAGCCAGACATCTATAGAAGTCGGTTCTTCTTCAGCCACCTCCCCCGTCGGTGACGATTCACTCAGACGCCTCGAAGGAGGGATGGGGAGGTCACTCTCATCGGAAAAAAGTCCAGGGGACTTGGTCCAAGCTATTCAAGACCTTTCACATAAACTTTCTAGAAGCTATGGCAGTGCTCCTTACCTTAAAGAAAGTCTCCCCGCATCACTCGATCCACATAAGGTTGGTGATGGACAGCGAGGTAGTTGTGAGATGCTTGAATCGACAAGGATCGAGGTCACCACCTCTCAACCAGGTGATGTTGGCCATCTTCCGATTGGCGGAAAAGAAGAAGTGGTACCTGTCGGCAGTTCACCTTCAAGGAGTCCGCAATGTGACGGCGGACGCTCTATCCAGGCTCACAACCGATAGAGTCGGAATGGTCCTTAGACGCAGGATCATTCTCCTTCATCCTGAATCAAGTCACAGAACTGCAGATAGACCTCTTTGCGACGAAAGACAACAAGAAGTTGCCCCTGTACGTGTCCCTGTACGAGGACCCCTTAGCGGAAGCAGTGGACGCGATGTCCCTCGACTGGAACAGATGGTCCAAGATTTATCTGTTCCCTCCTCACAACCTTCTGTTGAGGGTCCTCAACAAACTGAGATCCTTCAAGGGGGGTAGCGGCAATAGTGGCCCACAAGTGGCCGAATAGCGTGTGGTTCCCCCTGGCATTGGAACTGCAGCTGAAATTTGTACCGCTACCAGATCCAGTTCTGACCTAGCGAGTACAGAAGTCAACTGTCTGCGCTTCATTACAGAAAACCCGGACCCTGCAGCTCATGATTTTCTCTCCCTAGCGGTGAGAAAGCGTTTTCGGGATTTCGAAAGCCAGCATAGACTTCCTTGAGGAATATAAGTGCAAATCTACTAGAAGGCAATATGAGTCATCTTGGAGAAAATGGGTGGCCTTTGTCAAGGCGAAGAATCCGCAGGAGATCTCGACAGGCTTCTGCTTATCTTTCTTCATCCACCTCCATGGTCAAGGATGGGCAGATAACACGATTTCAGCGTGTAAGTCTGCTTTGACAAGACCCATTCTATATGCCTACCAGGTCGACCTAGGTAACGAGATCTTTAATAAAGTCCCGAAAGCCTGCGCTAGGCTCAGACCTTCAGCACCTCCAAAGCCCATTTCATGGTCTTTAGACAAATTTCTTCATTTCGCTTCTCTGTTGAGCAATGAAGAGTTTGCGTTAAAGGATTTGACACAAAAGTTATTTTCCTATTTGC
>NC_090726.1:16283643-16303643 GCF_036898095.1 Palaemon carinicauda | reverse complement strand
AACTGTTTAGCCGTTGGTTTCGTAAGCAATAATACTTTAATACTTTCTAATTCATTTCTTACTTGTTATACACCGGAGAGAGAGAGAGAGAGAGAGAGAGAGAGGAGAGAGAGAGAGAGAGAGAGAGAGAGAGAGAGAGAGAGAGACTGACGTGATTGTTGTATACTTGCTGAGTTTAACTGCGTTTCCAGACTTACTCCTGTCAATTTTGGATTTCATTACGTTAATATATACGATTTAAAATAGGTTGAACCTATCTATATTGCTAATATGATAGATAAATCGTTACACATCATTAAATTCAAATAAAGGCTAAGCAACAAATATCTATCGCAATATCAGCAACTCAATCCAGCGCTGTAACTCTAGTTGATGTTATATCGGCAATAGTTCTATAGTAAGGATTAATAAATGGTCAGCTAACTCTTTGGGTTAAAACATAGATTAAGATGATAGATGCACATTTAACGTAAACGAAAGGTAATATAATTACCAGAGGCAACGTTTTTATTGGCCATTTGATTTTTTTTTTTCGTAACTATTGGCGTCATCAAAATAAAATTTCATAATATATACGAATCACAGGCTGAACATGAAGAAGTTTTGACATTTCGTTGATTACCGTGACCGTCTTAATCAGTGATAATTTATATGGACGGTCAATATAACTTGAAGCTTCGCTTAGTACAAATGACGAGCATGTTGATATGAATTTTCTAACAGAGTACTTAACTTCCAGGAGAAAAACATTATTTAAAGTTGCAGGCTTTAGATATAATTTTAATGTCGTAATTAGAGTCAGAGTATTATACCAACCGTGTGTCACACAATTGTACATAATTCCTTTTGTATATATTATGCTTGTATTTTCGCTCTTCCCTCGCACTAAAACGAACATGAAAATTCATGTCTGCTTTTCTCCTCTGTAACATTGTCAATATTTGAACATGAAAATTCTTGTTGCTTTGAGATATTGTATATAAAGGAGAGTGTTCTTTAATAAAAAAAACTCAGTTGATTGCATCCTGCCTTTGAGTCATAACCTCTCACATTGGTGACCCCGGAAGTCCACTCGCTCCCACTGCCTCCCATCCCCACCTCCCTCGCCCCTCCATCAATGGTACTATGACGGACTCTACTACAGCAGTTGGCGCTGCAGCCGCCCCATTGGAACTTTCACCGTTCGCTAGCGGAGAGGCATTTGCTTGGTTTCAGCGCGCAGAAGTCCAGTTTCGCATCAACGGCGTGACTCGCTCAACCACCAAAGCAGATTATGTTCTCGCGGCGATACTCGAGGACACTTTCCCGGAAATATCCGACTGGCTTTGTGAACAAGGAGACACGCCAATAGCGTATGACGCCCTCAAAACATACCTTCTGCAGCAGTACTCGCTGTCGCCAGCCGCCCGTGTAGCAAAGCTTTTTCAGCACTCGCAACAACTGTTGGGGGACCAAAAGTCTTCGCTTGCCCTCAGGGATATGACCAGTATCGCTCGCCTTCAACCTGCCGCAGACGGCTCTCCTCGTAAGGTGAACCTACTTCGTGCCCTTTGGATACGCCGTTTACTCGGACCTATACGCGCTGCCATACCCGATGTCGATAGTTTACCCATAAAGGACTTGATGACCAAAGCCGAATTTTTTCCTTTTACAACCTTCTCCAACGATCTCCAGCGCATACGTCACGTCGTGGGAAAATTTACTCCATGCTGCCAGACTTACATGCCCCCAGCAAAGCATCACATACCAACAGACTTGTACTCTGCAACGCACGTCTTCCTACGCAACGACGCTACCAAGCCACCACTAACGCCCCCTTACACGGGCCCTTTCCTTGTGATCCGACGCAGTCCTAAAACATTCCTACTAAACATTCGTGGCAAAGAAGACTGGGTCTCGATTGATCATCTAAAACCTGCTTATCTCCTGCCAGATGACCCGCCTACAGTTCGCCTCTCGAGATCATGGCACCCTATTTAACTTGTAAAGTATGTCATTTTTTTTTGGGGGGGGGGAGGCATGTACCAACCGTGTGTCACAAAATTGTACATAATTTTTTTTGTATATTTTATGCTTGTATCTTCGCTCTTCCCTCGCACTAAAACGAACATGAAAATTCCTATCTGCTTTTCTCCTCCGTAACATTGTTAATATTTGAACATGAAAATTCTTGTTGCTTTGAGATTTTGTATATAAAGGAGAGAGTTCTTTAATAAACAACTCAGTTGATTGCATCCTGCCTTTGAGTCATAACCTCTCTCTCGGCACCGTCACATTGGTGACCCCGGAAGTCGACTCGCTCCCACTGCCTTCCACCCCCACCTCCCTCGCCCCTCCATCGTTGGTACTATGACGGACTCTACTACAGCAGTTGGCGCTACGGCCGCCCCATTGAAACTTTCACCGTTTGCCAGCGGAGAGGCATTTGCTTAAGTCCAGTTTCGCATCAACGGCGTGACTCGCTCAACCACCAAAGCAGATTATGTTCTTGCGGCGATACCCGAGGACACCTTCCCGGAAATATCCGACTGGATTTGTGAACAATGAGACACTCCAATAGCATATGACGCCCTCAAAACATACCTTCTGCAGCAGTACTCGCCGTCGCCAGCCGCCCGTGTAGCAAAGCTTTTTCAGCTCTCGCAACAACCATTGGGGGACCAAAAGGCTTCGCTTGCCCTCAGGGATATGACCAGTATCGCTCGCCTTCAACCTGCCGCAGACGGCTCTCCTCGTGAGGTGAACCTATTTCGTGCCCTTTGGATACGCCGTTTACCCGGACCTATACGCGTTGCCATACCCAATGTCGATAGTTTACCCATAAAGGACTTGATGACCAAAGCCAAATTTTTTCCTTCTACAACCTCCTCTGACGATCTCCAGCGCATACGTCACGTCGTGGGAAAATTTACTCCATGCCGCCAGACTTACAAGCCCCCCGCAAAGCATCACATACCAACAGCCTTGTACTCTGCAACACACGTCTTCCTACGCAACGACACTACCAAGCCACCACTAACGCCCCCTTACACGGGCCCTTTCCTTGTGATCCGACTCAGTCCGAAAGCATTCCTACTAAACATTCGAGGCAAAGAAGACTGGATCTCCATTGATCGTCTAAAACCTGCTTATCTCCTGCCCGATGACCCGCCTACAGTTCGCCTCTCTAGATCAGGGCGCCCTATTCAACTTGTAAAGTATGTCATTTTTAGGGGGGGGGAGCCATGTACCAACCGTGTGTCACACAATTGTACATAATTCCTTTTGTATATATCATGCTTGTATCTTCGATCTTCCCTCGAACTAAAACGAACATGAAAATTCATGTCTGCTTTTCTCCTCTGTAACATTGTCAATATTTGAACATGAAAATTCTTGTTGCTTTGAGATTTTGTATATAAAGGAGAGAGTTCTTTAATAAACAACTCAGTTAATTGCATCCTGCCTTTGAGTCATAACCTCTCTCTCGGCACCATCACATTGGTGACCCCCGGAAGTCGACTCGCTCCCACTGCCTTCCACCCCCACCTCCATCGCCCCTCCATTGTTGGTACCATGACAGACTCTACTACAGCAGTTGGCACTGCGGCTGCCACATTGAAACTTTCACCGTTCGCCAGCGGGGAGGCATTTTCTTGGTTTCACAGCGCGCAGAAGTCCAGTTTCGCATCAACGGCGTGACTCGCTCAACCACCAAAGCAGATTTTGTTCTCGCGGCGATACCTGTGGACACCTTCCCGGAAATATCCGACTGGCTTTGTGAACAAGGAGACACGCCAATAGCGTATGACGCCCTCAAAACATACCTTCTGCAGCAGTACTCGCCGTCACCAGCCGCCCGTGTAGCAAAGCTTTTTCAGCCCTCGCAACAACCATTGGGGGACCAAAGGGCTTCGCTTGCCCTCAGGGGATATGACCATTATCGCTCGCCTTCAATCTGCCGCAGACGGCTCTCCTCGTGAGGTGAACCTACTTCGTGCCCTTTGGATACGCCGTTTACCCGGATCTATACGCGCTGCCATACCCGATGTCGATAGTTTACCCATAAAGGACTTGATGACCAAAGCCAAATTTTTTCCTTCTACAACCTCCTCTGACGATCTCCAGCGCATACGTCACGTCGTGGGAAAATTTACTCCATGCCGCCAGACTTACAAGCCCCCAGCAAAGCATCACATACCAACCGACTTGCACTCTGCAACGCACGTCTTTCTACGCAACGACACTACCAAGCCACCACTAACGCCCCCTTACACGGGCCCTTTCCTAGTGATCCGACGCAGTCCGAAAGCATTCCTACTAAATATTCGGGGCAAAGAAGACTGGGTCTCCATTGATCGTCTAAAACCTTCTTATCTCCTGCCAGATGACCCGCCTACAGTTCGCCTCTCTAGATCAGGGCGCCCTATTTAACTTGTATAGTATGTCATTTTTAGGGGGGAGGGAGCCATGTACCAACCGTGTGTCACACAATTGTAAATAAATTCCTTTTGTATATATTATGCTTATATCTTCGCTCTTCCCTCGCACTAAAACAAACATGAAAATTCATGTCTGCTTTTCTCCTCTGTAACATTGTCAATATTTGAACATGAAAATTTTTGTTGCTTTGAGATTTTGTATTTAAAGGAGAGTGTTCTTTAATAAACAACTCAGTTGATTGCATCCTGCCTTTGAGTCATAACCTCTCTCTTGGCACCGTCACCTTGGTGACCCCGGAAGTCGACTCGCTCCCACTGCCTTCCACCCCCACCTCCCTCGCCCCCTCCATCGCTGGTACTATGACGGACTCTACTACAGCAGTTGGCGCTACGGCCGCCCCATTGAAACTTTCACCGTTCGCCAGCGGAGAGGCATTTGCTTGGTTTCTCAGCGCGTAGAAGTCCAGTTTCGCATCAATGGCGTGACTCGCTCAACCACCAAAGCAGATTATGTTCTCGCGGCGATACTCGAGGACACCTTCCCGGAAATATCCGACTGGCTTTTTGAACAAGGAGACACGCCAATAGCGTATGCCGCCCCCCAAAACATACCTTCTGCAGCAGCACTCGCCGTCGCCAGCCGCCCGTGTAGCAAAGCTTTTTCAGCTCTCGCAACAACCGTTGGGGGACCAAAGGGCTCCGCTTGCCGTCAGGGATATGACCAGTATCGCTCGCCTTCAACCTGCCGCAGACGGCTCTCCTCATGAGGTGAACCTACTTCGTGCCCTTTGGATACGCCGTTTACCCCGGACCTATACGCGCTGCCATACCCGATGTCGATAGTTTACCCATAAAGGACTTGATGACCAAAGCCGAATTTTTTCCTTTTACAACCTCCTCTGACGATTTGTAGCGCATACGCCACGTCGTGGGAAAATTTACTCCATGCCGCCAGACTTACAAGCCCCCAGCAAAGCATCACATACCAACCGACTTGCACTCTGCAACGCACGTCTTCCTACGCAACGACACTACCAAGCCACCGCTAATGCCCCCTGACACGGTCCCTTTCTTAGTGATCTGACGCAGTCCGAAAGCATTACTACTAAACATTCGGGGCAAAAGAAGACTCGGTCTCCATTGATCATCTAAAACCTGCTTATCTCCTGCCAGATGACCCGCCTACAATTCGCCTCTCTAGATCAGGGCGCCCTATTTAACTTGTAAATTATGTCATTTTTTAGGGGGGAGGGAGCCATGTAACCAACCGTGTGTCACACAATTGTACATAATTCCTTTTGTATATATTATGCTTGTATCTTCGCTCTTCCCTCGCACTAAAACAAACATGAAAATTCATGTCTGCTTTTCTCCTCTGTAACATTGTCAATATTTGAACATGAAAATTCTTGTTTCTTTGAGATTTTGTATTTAAAGGAGAGAGTTCTTTAATAAACAACTCAGTTGATTGCATCCTGCCTTTGAGTCATAACCTCTCTCTCGGCACCGTCACATTGGTGACCCCGGAAGTCAACTCGCTCCCACTGCCTTCCACCCCCACCGCCCCTCGCCCCTCCATCGCTGGTACTATGACGGACTCTACTACAGCAGTTGGTGCCTAAACGGCCGCCCCATTGAAACTTTCACCGTTCGCCAGCGGAGAGGCATTTGCTTAGTTTCAGCGCGCAGAAGTCCAGTTTTGCATCAACGGCGTGACTCGCTCAACCACCAAAGCAGATTATGTTCTCGCGGCGATACCCGAGGACACCTTCCCGGAAATATCCGACTGGCTTTGTGAACAAGGAAACACGCCAATAGCGTATGACGCCCTCAAAACATACCTTCTGCAGCAGTACTCGCCGTCGCCAGCCGCCCCGTGTAGCAAAGCTTTTTCAGCTCTCGCAACAACCGTTAGGGGACCAAAAGGCTTCGCTTGCCCTCAGGGATATGACCCAGTATTGCTCGCCTTCAACCTGCCGCAGACGGCTCTCCTCGTGAGGTGAACCTACTTCGTGCCCTTTGGATACGCCGTTTACCCGGACCTATACGCGCTGCCATACCCGATGTCGATAGTTTACCCATAAAGGACTTGATGACCAAAGCCGAATTTTTTCCTTCTACAGACCTCCTCCGACGATCTCCAGCGCATACGTCACGTCGTGGGAAAATTTACTCCATGCCGCCAGACTTACAAGCCCCCAGCAAAGCATCACATACCAACTGACTTGCACTCTGCAACGCACGTCTTCCTACGCAACGACACTAGCAAGCCACCACTAACGCCCCCCCTTACACGGGCCCTTTCCTTGTGATCCGACGCAGTCCGAAAGCATTCCTACTAAACATTCGTGGCAGAGAAGATTGGGTCTCCATTGATCGTCTAAAACCTGCTTATATCCTGCCCAGATGACCCGCCTACAGTTCGCTTCTCTAGATCAGGGCGCCCTATATAACTCGTAAAGTATGTCATTTTTAGGGGGGGGGGAGCCATGTAAACAGCCGTGTTTCACACAATTGTACATAATTCCTTTTGTATATATTATGCTTGTATCTTCGCTCTTTCCCCTCGCACTAAAACGAACATGAAAATTCATGTCTGCTTTTCTCCTCTGTAACATTGTCAATATTTGAACATGAAAATTCTTGTTGCTTTGAGATTCTGTATATAAAGGAGAGTGTTCTTTAATAAACAACTCAGTTGATTGCATCCTGCCTTTGAGTCATAACCTCTCTCTCGGCACCGTCACAGTATATAGCCTCTTTGTCAGACACGTGGGTAAACATGTAACAACAATGTATGAGGATATATTGACAATGAGAAGTGTTTTATGTGTGGCGAACCAGGACAGCTTCGACCCAGTATAAAACCCGATATTATATTATTAATGATAGCGCCACTCTTATTATATTTAAAAACTATGCAACTAAAATTTCAAATAATTATAGTGCTAGTAAAGGGAATTTTCCTAATAATTTGGGGATTTAATACCCGTGATGCTATTGATAGCAGCAATAAGAAATACGCTTTTCTTTTGGAGGGGGTAGGGGCAAATTTTGAACATAGTACGAATTGGCAAGTAAATAAGAAGTCACCTAATAAAAAAATCATAACAACTACTTAGTTCCGTAGGAGAATCAACTTTCATTAGCATCTTAATCTTCCCTGTTCACAATGCTAGTTTTTCTGATGCAAAATTCGAGACAATCTGTATTTTTTCTCCTAATCATTATATCATTATTGCAGAAAAAGATGAAGTCCGTGATGATTCACTTGTTTCTAGTGTAGATTTTATATCGACTTATGTAAAATATTATCAATTAGTATAATAATGATAAACCAGCTATGAAGACAGTATGTCAACGTATACGACGTTTATTATATTTTAAGGCTAGTTTACACGGTCGAACGTTTCGTCAAACGTAATTCGATAGACACATGTTCGAAGTGATGTTCGAACGAATGAAAAGGACATTTGGTTGTCGAACACGTTTGTCGAATAGTTCGAAGAAAGTCTGTTCTAGCCTTACTTTTTGTGGGTGGGAGTTCATTGTCCACATACCTTATGCACTAGTGACTAATTCCTTCTCTTCGAACCGTTTGGAAAGCCGGTTCCACAATCGGGTTCGACGAAACGTTCGACCGTGTAAACCCAGCTTTAGGCATTGGATGTAAGAGCATATCAATTATTCTTTGAAGCTTATCCCAATCTAGAAAATAACTCTCTATCGATATCCAGTATAAAATAGATAAATTGGATGTTTATAATGTTTTAAATGTAGTTAGTAATGTTAATATATATCTTTAAAGCAGGAAGGGTTAGAACAAAGATCAAATGAACATTACTTTTACCAAGTAATGCTTTTATTATAAACCTAGAAGAAGCAGCCAAAAGGTCATAAGCCATTTAAAAATTGCAAACTATAGAAATATATATCTCTTATATGTTGACCTTTATTATAGTGTGTGGCTACATAACCATATATAATATGAGGTATGGGAATATAAATTTGTGTTGTTTATCAAAGCAAAGAGAATGCCGAATCCGAAGACAACAAAGCAGCTGATTATAATTTATATCATATTTTTCATACTGAATTTTGTTTTGGTTAAAAAAAAAAAAGTCTCTAAATTCAGGTCACCCGCCCCTAATACAGTATGAATAAGAAACAATGAAATAGGAATGTTGAATTTTAACTCAACATGTGTAACATGAGAAAATCAAATCAAGCAGAATATTATGGTAATAAAAAAAGCGTAGCGGACCCTTCAACTTCCAGGAATGAACAGCAGCAATAGGAATTAAAGACACCTTATACTCTGCTTAATACTATTTTGTAAATTCAAAACTAATTTAAATTTTCAGCATACTTTCAACTGGGAGCTACAAGGCTTCATAAGAGGAATATGAAGCGTAGGAGATAGTGAATGGAGAAGTATTGATTTCAAAGCTCAGGATAGAGACGACTGGCGAAATCTGACCGAGGCCCTTTACGTCAATGGGTTTAGAAGGACATGATGATGACGCAGTAAATTAGTATCTTTCTTTGTTGAAACAACGGCTATATTGACGACCTAAAAATTTCTCGTTCATCATGCAATTATTTTCAGAAAAAAAAATCAACTCAATAAAAAAATACAAAAATTACGTAAGAAAAAGAATGGAAATCATTATTAAGAAAAGTAATTTTTATCAATGGAGTTTAGAGATTAAAAGTCATTCAAAAATTATGATAAGTACATAGAGGAGGAAATAAACAAGAACATTCAGAAACTGAAATCTCTGACAAGGAGTGACCAATCCATGAAAGGTCATTTCTCTCCAGATACTGCATTCTTATTTAAGGATTTCGTCATTATTTTCAGAATTGCTTTTGTTAGAATTTCCATCAAATATTCTTCCCATAATATACTGTTGAAAATTTGAATAAAAAAACGGTAAAGGTCTGGCAACATTTATTCTTTACTTTCTATCGTTTTAAAAACGGTTATATTGACCTAAAAGAGTGATATCATGGTCGCCAACCTGTAAAGGATAATAACAAAGTAAGGTAAAATTACAGTCGCCTGTATTTTACTGAAATACAGTTGAAAACAGTATATTTTTACGGAGAATTTCCCATAAAAGTTAGGTATTTTTTTAACAGTTTACTTGAAAAAAGGGAAAAGAATACCAGAGTGAGAAGAATAAAACAAACCACAACAGAGTTTATGATCGTCGTAAGAGACTACAAAACTGATCTCTTTATATCCAGTAAGCTATAAACATGGAATCCTGTATGGGTCGTATAAGGTCGGCCTTTCTTAGAGTCTATAAATACTTTGTTTAAGAGATCATTGCAATGGATAAAAAATGGCGTTAAACTTCCAGTTGATGTTTTCGGGTAGTAAAATGAATCATAAATATGGGTAAGTAATAAATCGGGGTTGGGTCCAGTAGAGATAAAACCAAATGGACTAACGATTTAGGGTCAATACAATGGGGAAATTTAACTACAATACAGTACTTATGTATTGATCACATAAGATTTATGTCTCAGAGACATGATTATTATTTTCTTTCAATATTACAATATTTTTTTTTATCAAAATTATTCATATAGTAACAATTAATATTTATATATATCATGTTATGTCATAGTTTTTTTATACTATCACTCTTATAATTTTATACTGATATTGATACTAACATTAGGATTTGCCTGATGTTTGATGATACACGAAAAATATGATTATCCATTTTTAGCCAGACTCACTTGAAACTTTGTAAAGCCAACGCTCATAATAATTCATTTTGAAACGTAGTGTTCAAGATTGAAATGATAATAACATTCGGGGAAGACTGCATATTTATATACCAAATAAGTACCCTGTATTTTCTAAGGGTTTAGTAAGATTCCAAGTTTCTGATGTATAAGTTATTACTGGTAGGACTATCTCATTGAACACTTTTCTTTTCATAGAAAATGGTATTATAATTTACATAATTTCGTGTTGTTTACCTAAAGCTTACATTCCTTAGCTTATTCCTCTTTTGATGCCGATTGCTTAGCCTGGGGAAACACTTACTGTCTGACTTTTGAATACGCATATTCATTAACAATCTCTATTAAGTTTTACTCATATTCATCTTCGCTCCTACATTCCTGTTTTCATTACTCAAGCCTTCTATCAGCTTTTGCATTTAGTATGTATATATATATATATATATATATATATATATATATATATATATATATATATATATATATATATATGTATATATATATAATTTATATATGTATATATATATAGTTTATATATATATATATATATATATATATATATATATATATATATATATATATATATACACATATATATATGTATATATATATACATATATATATGTATATATATACATATATATATGTATATATATACATATATATATGTATATATATACATATATATATGTATATATATATACATATATATATATATATATATATATATATATATATATATAAATATATGTGTGTATGTGTGTGTGTATGGAATAGAAATAAAAATTGGATTAGTAAAAAAGAAATATTTCTAACATATTCCTTTTATTTACATGATTACAAATATAGAATTCCACACGGTTTTAGCTATAGGCAAAATAAAACCTCATTTCAGGGAATGAAAGATATATTAACACATAACTGAGGCCTGACTGATAAGTTATAATGGTGCACAATAGTCCCGCAAAAATTATAATTTCTTAACTTTTTTCTCTATTCAACATGAATTAAGGTAACTCTTATGATAGGTACATATAAAAACTGAAAACGTGATCCTTCCGTTGCGATGACCCAGGCCACGAAATATCAATGGAAATTCAACATATTTTTATGTTTCATATATATATATATATATATATATATATATATATATATATATATATATATATATATATATATATATATT
Source organism: Palaemon carinicauda (assembly GCF_036898095.1). NCBI lineage: Eukaryota > Metazoa > Arthropoda > Malacostraca > Decapoda > Palaemonidae > Palaemon > Palaemon carinicauda. Next base: position 16,292,273 of record NC_090726.1, on the reverse strand, counting down.
ATATATATATATATATGTATGTATATATATATATATATATATATATATATATATATATATATATATATATATGAATATATATATATATATATATATATATATATATATATATATATATATATATATATATGTATATATATATATATATATATATATATATATATATGTATATATATGTATATATATATATATATATATATATATATATATATATATATATATGTATATATATATGTATATATATATATATATATATATATATATATATATATATATATATATATATATGTATATATATATATATATATATATATATATATATATATATATACGTATATATATATATATATATATATATATATATATATATATATATATATATATATACGTATATATATATACATATATATATATATATATATATATATATATATATATATATCTATATATATATATATATATATATATATATATATATATATACGTATATTTATATATATATATATATATATATATATATATATATATATATATATATATATATATATATATATTTATATATATATATATACGTATATATACATATATATATATATATATATATATATATATATATATATATATATATATATACATATATATATATATATATATATATATATATATATATATATATATATATATATATATATATATATATATATATTTATATATATACGTATATATATATATATATATATATATATATATATATATATATATATGTATACACATTTATCTATCTATCTATCTATCTATCTATCTATATATATATATATATATATATATATATATATATATATATATATATGTATACATATTTATCTATCTATCTATCTATCTATCTATATATATATATATATATATATATATATATATATATATATATATATATATATATATATACAGTAATCTGTATATATAATATATATATATATATATATATATATATATATATATATATATACAGTAATCTGTATATATATATATATATATATATATATATATATATATATATATATATATATACCGTATACTATATATATATATATGTATATATATATATATATATATATATATATATATATATATATATATATATGTATATATATATACCGTATACTACATATATATATATATATATATATATATATATATATATATATTTATATACCGTATACTACATATATATATATATATATATATATATATATATATATATATATATATATATATATATATATATATATATATACCGTATACTACACATATATATATATATATATATATATATATATATATATATATATATATATATATATATATATATATATACCGTATACTACATATATATATATATATATATATATATATATATATATATATATATATATATGTATATATATAATATACATTTATATATATACATACATATATATATATATATATATATATATATATATATATATATATATATATATATATATATATATATATTTATATATACATACATATTATATATATTTATAATATATATATATATATATATATATATATATATATATATATTTATATATATATATATATTTATATATATATATATATATATATATATATATATATATATATATATATATATATATATATATATATATATATATATATATATATAAAACATTGTTTTGCCTTAAAACCAGATAAATACAGCAGATGAATTGGGGTCAGTGGTGGACAACGTCCAAGGGTCAATATAGAGCTCCCAAATAATTATAGTTATTCAACGAATAACAGTTATTTATACGTCTACCGGGAATTACCTAAGGCTGACAAATACATGTATATTTCATGTCTTGATGTTTATGATGATTGGAGTCCAATGGCCGTTATAATGCATACTGCCAGTAAGAGATGAGAAAACACGAATTGTTCTTTATTTGTAAGCTGGCTGCATGTTGCCCATGCATCAAAGCATGAAGAGCTAGAACCCAGGCTCAAAGAATACATCTGGGAAAAACACTTGCCCAACAAGATAAGAAGAGAGAGTTGTTGAGAGAGTTTTCTTTTATGACCGTAAAGGTTCTCCGCTCTAATATGACTCTTTTCATCCAGCCCATATACCAAAAGGTAAATTTTAACCTAAAAGAAAAAAAAATGGAACTTCACTCTGACACACAGTTGACACTTAAAGACATGTGGAATAACCACATTTATGTCCGAGTAGCAACGTCTTACTGAGCAATAAGCTCTGCATAGATTAGGAATTGGCCAAATTGTATAGCAGAGAAGGACTTTTAACTCTTAATTATTAAGCTTGAGCCTGAATTCAAGCTCATTGTTTCTCTAGGTAAATCCATGAGTTGGATATTGATGAAGATATTGATGAGTGGGGGGGGGGGGAGGGGGTTGACCAACAATACAGCGCTAACGACAAACTCCGTCACCTTTACGATAAACAGCAACAGGTAAGAAAAGAAGAGATATCTTTAGAAGTGGAGGTAGGAAGGAGTTATATTCCTAGCTCACAGATTAAGGAACCATAGTAAACTGTTCCAAGTTATATGATATTTTATAACAATATCAAGGTAAGACAGTACCTGACAAAACTATATAGTAAGCCATTTTAGAAACCTATTTAAAGGGAAAACGAAACATCTCTCAAGTGGAATCATAGTGAGTGCCTGAAATGATTATGAAAGAGAGAGAAATCCTGGAAGACTGTTACTCAACATGTTTATGAAGGTGAATTCCCCTTCTAGGCTACACTAACACCACTCTCCCCTCAAGGTATTCACTCTCTCTGCAAAAGGTAAAAAAAAGTATTATACTTATTCATTCCTCATTTGTTGATTTATTCAAGTACTATGCTCTAGTTACTACACTTCAAATAAATCATTGACACTTAGGCTAAAACATAACCTTAATAGGAGCATCAAAGGGTGGGGAACCCTTTAATACCATTTCTATCATAATTTATATAGAATATTTCTTCAGAAATTTAACAAAACAGTATTTCAATGCAGTTTGGGCATGACGGTCATGACTTATGTTCAGTCTCATAAGTACTACTCTCTCTCTCTCTCTCTCTCTCTCTCTCTCTCTCTCTCTCTCTCTCTCTCTCTCTCTCTCTCTCTCTCTCTCTCTCTCTCTCTCTCTCTTATATATATATATATATATATATATATATATATATATATATATATATATATATATATATATATATATATACATATATATATATATATATATATATATACACACACATATATATATATATATATATATATATATATATATATATATATATATATATATATATATGTATATATACATATATATATAAATATATATATACATATATATAAATATATATATATGTATATATATATATATATATATATATATATATATATATATATATATATTTATATATATATATATATATATATATATATATATATATATATATATATATATTATACATACATATAAATATTATATATATATATATATATATATATATATATATATATATATAATATACATATATATAAATATATATATATATATATATATATATATATATATATATATATATATATGTATATATATATATATATATATATATATATATATATATATATATATATATATATATATATATATATATAGGTATGTTTGTATATATGTACATATATATATATATATATATATATATATATATATATATATATATATATATATATATATATATATATATATATATATATAGGTATGTTTGTATATATGTACATATATATATATATATATATATATATATATATATATATATATATATATATATATGTATATATATATATATATATATATATATATATATATATATATATATATATATATATATATATATATATATATATATATGAAGTTACAACACCATTAATTGCGATTGAATAGTTAATACTAAGAAAAATTATACAGGTTGATTATATTAAACTTAAAGTAATTGATTTGTAATTGCAATGAAAACATATACTTGAATTTAAAAAATATACCTGAAGGTTGAAGCACTGTAACAAAAAATGGACTACTACGCTTTATGTCATTAGAGCATTTTATTTGAAACATAAAGACAACAGGTTTAAAACAAAAATATTCTATTTTATAAATATCACATATTTATTCAATGTTAAAGAGAACCAACGCCCAAGATGCCCAGCACCCCGCATTAATATTTCATAGCCAATTCCATCAATTGATTTATAAGCGGATTATTCAGACTATCCGGAGATGGAAAGGTTGCTATTAAGAGGAAACATGGGCAGTACCTATAGAATATTATATTATTTCCATTATATTTTCAGAGATATTTTTTTATAAATCACGTGTAGGAAAAACAAATAAATAAAAATGAGTAGGACTGTTTTCACAATGGTTATAAATTTCTATTTTATTCAAAAAAGTAATATTGAATGGTGCACATGCATGCACTTTTTTTATTGTACACTAATATACATATGCAGTAAGAAAACGGTACAAATCATGGCATAATTGTTGCTAGACATCTACCGTTATAAATATGGATATATTGACGTTAGAGTAATATTACCGTTACCAACCAGTAAAAGATAACTAAGTAAAGTAAAATTACTGTCGTCTGCAGAGTATACTATATTTTCACGGTGAATTTCCGATTAAAATCACGGTTATTCTAAAATTGTAGACACCCATAATGAATGTGTTATCTAATAAAACAAACAATAATCCTACTAGGTGCTTAGATAGGCCTTGAATTTGTGTCTATTTCATCATATCCATGTGAAGGATGTACATTATACAAATACTAGAAACAATGACAAATAAGCAACAGTTATATAGTGAAGTAATAGCTAGCTAGCCCTTTGACCTTTTCCTGGTCATACTGTTGAGAATAATATACCATGTTTTCTGCCTTTACAGCTTAGTAAATACTCTAGAGAAAAAGTGCCCCATTTTCGCTTTATAAATTGCTCGAAATTCGTTGGAAAAATATTCCCATTCCCTTTGTTTATTGGTTATTTATTAGATGGAGCTAATCTTTGTAAAATTTCAGTATTTACTTTTGTGATTTGTAATTAAACAATTTAACTTTTTTTATGATTAAGGAAATAACATTATTATGAATACGATATACGGAACATGTATGGTAACAATAGCTCACATACATAGGAAATTCATACATGACAGATTAAAAGAAATAACGGACATATATTACTCATTACAAACCTGATGAGGTAGACAGATCATTGTAAAACCTCTGGAGTTTGTAAACCATATTTAAGCAGAAAAAAAAAATTATTTATTTTGTAAATAATGAGGAACCTGTACCACCCGTGTCACACGAGTGTACATAGTAACGACATTTTTCTTTTTTCTATATGTTATCCTTTGTATCTTCGCTCTCCCCTTGCACTCACAGCAACTTGTTTTAACATGTCTGCATATTACAAGACATAGCATGTCTGTATTATGTGACCTTCTTACCAGGACCTTGTGTGTATATATACTCGATGTGTCGTAATAAAGATACTCAGTTGCTTTCATCTCCCTTTTGAGTCACAACCTACTTTTGGCAATTTACATTGGTGACCCCGAAAGTCGACTCGCTCCTCCCGCCTCATCCCTCCCCCTCTCACTGTTACTATGACGGACTCCATGGAAGTTGGCGTCGCCCGATTGAAACTTTCGTGGTTCGCCAACGGAGAGGCGTTTGCTTGGTTTCAGCGTGCAGAAGCCCAGTTCCGCATCAAGGGCGTGACTCGCTCAACCACCAATGCAGATTATGTTCTCACGGCGATACCTGAGGACACCTTCCCAGAAATCTCCGACTGGCTTTTGTGAACAAGGAGACACCCCAATAGAGTATGATGCCCTCAAAACATACCTTTTGCAGCAGTACTCACCGTCGTCAGCCACCCATAAAGCAAAACTTTTTCAGCTCTCTCAACAACTGTTTGGGGACCAAAGGGCTCCGCTCGGCCCTAAGGAAATGACCAGTATCGCTCTCCTGTAACCTGCCGCAGACAGCTCTCGTCGTGAGGTGAACCTAGTTCATGCCCTTTTGGTACTCTGTTTACTCGAATCTGTACGAGCTGCCATACCCGATGTCGATAGTTTACCCATAAAGGACTTGATGATCAAAGCCAACGCCCATATGGACAGCCACTTCACGACCTTCAAGACCTCCATCAACGCCACCACTCCTAACGAAGAGGACATCTATTCAACATCAACTGAAGCTGACGTGGATGCCGTAGGACACACACGCCTACCCCGTGACATGCCGGAGCAGCGAAAAAGCCACCCATAACCCACCACTTGCTAGCACCCTAACCAACAACTTCTACAGCCACTTACTGCCGCCCATCGGCCACAGTTTTGCTACTACCACTCCAGATCCGGGGTTGCCGCAAAGAAATGTGCCAAGGATTGTCAGTGGCCAAAAAACATGTAAGTAGGCCATCGCTCATGGCGGTGGCCTCCCGTGTTTCTAATCTTTTCAGGAGTGGTCACCTTTCCTTAACCTCAGCGTTGTTTCATCCACATTCTCGTCGACGTTATAGGCCCCCTACCAACGTCACAAGGACATTGTTACCTGTTTACCGTCATCAACCGCTCCACTCGTTGGCCCGAAGCCATTCCCATGGAAACTGCAACGTCCGCCTCATATACATCTGCCTCACTCTCATGATGGATAGCAAGATTTGGTATCCTTGAGCATCTTACTTCTGACAGGGGCACCACTTTCACCTCTCAATTGTGGACATCGTTAGCGAATCTCCTGGGCATCACCCTACATCAGACAACTGCCCACAACCCCACGGCCAATGAAATGGTTGAACGTTTTCATCGCATCCTCAAAAAAGCTTTGATTATCCCGCTGCAAGGACTCCAGCTGGTTTACTCAGCTTCCCTGCGTCCTCCTTGGACCAAGGACCAATCCTAAAGACGCCCTGGACGTCTCAGCAGCTGAAATCGTGTATGGCGACCCGTTGGTCATCCCTGCCGAATTTTTTCCTTCTGCAACCTCCTCCAACAATCTCCAGCGCATAAGTCACATTGTGGGAAAATTTACTCCATGCCGACAGACTTACAAGCCCCCAGCAAAGCAACACATACAGAGAAAATTGCACTCGGCAACACACATCTTCCTACGCAGCAACACTAGCAAGCCACTGCTAACGCCCCCTTCCACGGGCCCTTTCCTTGTGATCCGCCTCAATCCAAAAGCATTCCTACTAAACCTTCGTGGCAAAGAAGACTGTCTCCATTGATCTTCTAAAACCTGCTTATCTCCTGCCAGATGACCCGCCTACAGTTCGCCTCTCTAGATCAGGACACCCTATTTAACATATACAGTATGTCATTTTTAGGAGGGGACCCATGTACCACCCGTGTGTCACACGAGCGTACATAGTATCGACATTTCTCTTTTTTGTATATATAATCCTTTGTGTCTTCGCTCTCCCCTGGCACTGACAACAACTTGTTTTAACAAGTCTGCATATTCCATTGTTAACTGTTTACAGAACCGGTTGCCGGTTGACAAGAAATAACATGTCTGTATTTTCTGACCTTCTTACCGGGACCTTGTGTGTATATATACTCGATGTGTCATAATAAAGTTACTAAATTGATTTCATCTCGCTTTTGAATCACAACCTGCTCTTGGTACGTCACAAACCGTATTCATGTTACCTTCAATATAGTTACATTGATTTGAGCAACGTTATTTGATATGATTTAATAACTTTCTCTGAAACTTACAGCAACAGTTAATACATTTCTTTATAAAGCACTTATCTCCTTTGGATAATTTAAAATATAAATTTTTATACACAAGACTAGTAGGAAGAGAGAAGAAAAAAGTTAAATTCCCTCAGTACTGGAAAAATTAACCAAATATTTTAGCAATTATAATTCTATGAAAGTGTAATTTCTTTTAAATAACAAAAAAATTAGGTTAATTAGTTTTAGCAATAATATTTATGCGTCAAATATAATAAAAAAACGTAAGGAAAAGTAAACTTCACCAAATATACTTGGATGGCAAACGATTCTCTCACTTGATATAAAAGCAATAAACATACAAAGAAAATAATATATATATATATATATATATATATATATATATATATATATATATATATATATATATATATATATATATATATATATATGTATGTATGTATGTATGTACGTATATCTATCTATCTATCTATCTATCTATCTATCTATCTATCTATCTATCTATCTATCTATCTATCTATCTATATATATATATATATATATATATATATATATATATATATATATATATGTATGTATGTATGTATGTATGTATGTATATCTATCTATCTATCTATCTATCTATCTATATATATATATATATATATATATATATATATATATATATATATATATATATATATATATATTTTACGAGTTTGTAACCAAAATATCATTCCTTTATGTCATTATAACCGTTTTTAAAAAGGTAGAACTCCCGGAATAAATGTTGCCAGTGTACTGAATCTTGCATGTAACATGACACC
>NC_090726.1:16276143-16278643 GCF_036898095.1 Palaemon carinicauda | reverse complement strand
AATATCTTCTCAATATCAGTTTTTACTTTTTTATAAATTATTTACTTGATCGGTGTAATCTCTTGGCCGGCCAAGTCAATGAAATTACATTCATCGGCGTTGGTTTCTCTCATTCATATTATCATTACATATTCTAAATCAGGAATTGACTTTTTTTTGGCTCTAAAAACTGTATGATTGCATATGTTGAATTTAATTGCATTAATTAATGTGCCCTCTCATGATTATATTGTAGAATGCTATTTATCAATATAATATTTTTCCATTGGATTATTCTATGTATTTCAAAGTAGTCTTAGGTTTTTGTATCTGATTATTTAACTTTAAGATTATTCCCTATGCCTTTGAGGTATAATGTTTTTAAAAGAACATTATTTTTTTCAGTTTTTAATTAAATTGACTACAGGTTATGATTACATCTAGATCAATCTATTTTTTTTTCTCCAATTGGGTTTGTGTTTAGATGTAAATTGCGAAATAAAAAAAAACTATCTAATGCTAAAACAAAGTTGTGTAATAGTTCAAATTATTCTATCATTTCTGTTGAGTCCTACATTGAAATGATGTCCAATGAAGACAAATACCGCTTCATTCTTGTTTTCATTTTCCCAGTTCGAACAATTATTACCGTACTGGCAGAAACGGATATATTCAAGTAAATAATAATATATATATTCATTAAATTCCAGGTCATGTTATTGGAAACAGGAATTTACTTATTTTTCATATCGGACCTATTTCAGAAAATAAATAGACGAAATCCAAACTGTTATTTGAACCATAAATTCCTGATATTCAAAATCGGTAGTATTTCAAGGAACGCTGAATTATATATATGATATTCAAAATAATTTTATTCGAACAAGAATATCTTTACTAATACACCCAACAATATATGTAACAATATGTCATTGTTTAGATTACCCGCAGAGGATTATTCACTTCATGATCACCTGTACATTTTGCTCGTCTCTTAAATTATTTTTTTCTGAAATTATAATCGTTAACTTATTCCCTTTGACATACATAACAGATCCTTTACTACTTACCTAATTTATCACGGGAGATATACTGTAATGTCCTAAAGATTTCACCTACTGAAGTTAGTTTCGGCTAATGATCAAGTCCTCCCACATTATATCTAAAATTAAATTAACAGATACCGCTTCCAGGGTACATAATACAATGAATATTTCTCCAGTTTCTGATGGAATTTAACCCATATGTCTATTGTCTTTATGTATAATTTATGTATGATGTATTACAACAACCTAACTTTGAATGTGATATCTAGATATGCTTAGTGAACATAATTCAATTTGCAAACTGTTGATGATATTCCATTACAAGGAAAAATTTTCTAAATCACATTTATGAACATACTAATCAATACTATTTTGCTGAAATTTATCATATTTTTCTTTTCATTTTGATTTTATATATCCCAGAGGATATGCCTTTTTTTATGTTTTACACAGCTAAGGAAATATTCAATTTACATTACGTGTGCCAAAGATATGAATCCTTTAAAATTTGACCATATTTAACAATAATTCAAATTAATTCTGATTATTTATTTATATATATATGTATATATATATATATATATATATATATATATATATATATATATATATATATATATATACATATATATACATATATATAATGTAAATATATATATATATATATATATATATATATATATATATATATATATATATATATATATATATATATATATATATATATATATAATGTATATATATATATATATATATATATATATATATATATATATATATATGTATATATATATATATATATATATATGTATATATATATGTATATATATATGTATGTATATATATATATATATATATATATATAATATATATATATATATATACATACATATATATATAATGTATATATAAACATATATATATATATATATATATATATATGTATATATAAACATATATATATATATATATATATATATATATGTATATATATATATATATATATATATATATATATATATATATATATATATATATATATATAAATTTACATTATATATACATATGTACATATATTGATTGTTTTTATTCGCACACATTGATTGGGCTTCTGTGGGGAAATTTCAAAATTTTCTATTATTTTTCAATTTTTTATCCACGTTCGTTCTGCAGAATTAAACTACACCAGTTAGTTCATATGAGCAGCATCCACTCTGCACAATATAGAAACCACAGGTTTTTTCTACCAGGAAACTATCATTATCTGTGTACAACTAAATAACACTCATCAATCAATATCAATATGTGCTCATCTTCATCATCTCCTCCTACGCCTATTGACGCAAAGGGTCTTAGTTATATTTCACCAGTCGTGTCTATCTTGATGTTTTAAATCAATGCTTCTCCATTCCTCATCTCCTACGTCACGCTTCATTGTCCTCAGCAATGTAGGCTTTGGTCTTCCAATTCTTCTA
>NC_090726.1:16266703-16271703 GCF_036898095.1 Palaemon carinicauda | reverse complement strand
CTCTTTACAGGAGGACCCTCCGAAGTGCGGAAATGTTTTCTGCAATGTCCGCAGCAAGAACCTCTGCGGACATGAGTGTTGTAGGAGACACGCAGCATGCGCTGTCTCCAAGGATGATCTCCAGTATTGGGACCCTCAGGTATGTACTGTATGCACTAACCTGATTACTGAGGCTTTTGATTCCCCTAGAACGGCGGAATCAAGGGATATAGCTAGGGAAAAGCTTCGTACTTGGGTAAGGGGCTTCAAAAAGAACACCTCTGGCCCTTATCTTCCAAGTGAGAAGATGAGGGCGTATCTTTTTCCCCAGGCATCAGCTGAGGCAGTGATTCCCCAGCCTCAAGAGGAGATCCTTCAAGATCAAGTCCAGGTGGACGAGGAAGTTGCAGATGCGATGCAAGACATCCAGTTGTGTGACAGGATGTCTGACCTGGACGAACGTTTGGAAGAAGACCTCCTGGCAGAAGGTCAGGATCAAGTTCAAACCCCGGATGTCGTAGAGGATGAGGTCGACGAGGTGTCGGCTACTCCGGTTCAGATGCCGGAGCCTATCCCCTCAACATCAGCTGGCCTCCCAGTAGAACTGGGACAGGCCCTCTCTTCGATTGTTGGAATGATCCAACAAATGCAGAAGGAGAATCAGGAGAAGGCGGCTGCAATGGAACTGCGTATGCAGTCCCTGGCAGAATCACATGGGCCCCGGAAAAGGCTCAATGTGAAAGACCTTCCCATATGCTCAGATGCTAACCCATGGAGGTATGCTGAGCACATGCCGATGACGACTGGAAAGATCGTCATCTCGGATAAGCTGGGTTCAGTTCCCCTAGAGGAGGTAGAATTCTGGCCCAGCAAGGCATCATATCCGGACTGCTATGTCCGGCTGAGAAAAGAACCAGCTTCAAGGGAGGAGACAGAGCCGAAGGAGGTCATTATTATGGACCACGCTAAGGCTCAAGCCCTACTTTCATCCTCGATGAAAGAGAGGGGCTTCTCGAATTCGAAGGTAGCTGCATTGAGCAAGAAGCTCCCTTCGTTTGTGTCCTCTCCTGATAGAGCCTTCCCCTTTTTACAGAAAGGGTTTGCGGCTGTCCTAAAGGCAGTCGAGGCCGGCAAGCCTTGCCCCTCCCTGGAGGAGTGTAAACCCTTGTCGCTGGCTCTACCTATGGACCACAAAGACTGGAAGGATGTCCATCTGACATTCTCAGTGGGAAAGTTGGAGGCTGATATTGCCGGACGGCAATTCGGCGAGGACCTCCCCAAGCTGTCCGAATCTCTTTTACGAAGAGAGTTCGAGACAAAAGAAAGACTGGCTGCTTCAATGTCTCATCAGACTACTCTCGAGACGATGGCAAGTGACCCCAAGGTCCATGAAATGTTCATGGTAGTGGCTAAGTCTCACCTAGCCACAGTGACGAAGGACCTTTATAGCTTCGTCAAGGCAAGGAGAGCTTGCAGGGAGTTCGTGTTCACCGGGGCTTCGGTGAGACACGAGCCAAGGAAGTTAATCTCCTCCAACATTTGGGGAAAAGACCTTTTCCCTACCGATGTGGTCAAAGAGGTTGTTGATAAGGCCGCCGTGGAGAATAGAAACCTTCTCCATAAGTGGGGCCTGGCTATCAAAAGAAAATCTTCCCCGGATGAGGGTCCTCAACCAAAGAGGAAGAATATGAAGACTAGGCTACCATTTCGGCCAGCCAAGCCTTATAGACAGCAACAGCAACTGCAATTGCCTTTGCCTCCAGTGCCCCAGATGGTGGCACAAACCCCGACTGCCTTTCAGTGGGTACCCCAGGCTGTGCCAGGTCAGTCAACCACATTCGCCCCAACGCTCGAAGGACAGTCTTCTTCCTTTCGTACAAAACCTAGAGGAGCAGCCAGAGGCTCGTCTAGGCGCCCCTCAAGGGGAAGGGGATTCAGAGGCGGTCGTGGTCAGGGAGGCAAGACCTCAGGACGGCAGTCCAAGTGAAATGATACCGGTAGGAGGGAGACTGATGAAATTTTGGGATCGCTGGACCTTCGATCCCTGGGCCCAAAGCCTACTCAAGAATGGACTGGGTTGGAGCTGGTACAGCACTCCACCCCCATGCCTTCGGTTTTTCCAACACTCCACCCCCATTTTGGAGGAGTACGTTCAAGAACTGTTGGAGAAAAATGTGATCCGAAAGGTGTAGTCCATCAAATTCCAAGGGAGGCTGTTTTGTGTTCCCAAGAAAGACTCGGAAAAGCTCAGAGTCATTCTGGACTTGTCACCACTCAACAAGTTCATAGTGAATTGCAAATTCAAGATGCTAACACTGCAACACATAAGGACCTTACTGCCCAAGAGGGCATATTCAGTCTCTATAGACTTGTCAGACGCCTATTGGCACATTCCAATCAGCCGTCGACTCTCCCCCTACCTAGGGTTCAGGCTACAACGAAAACTGTACGCCTTCAGAGCCATGCCATTCGGGCTAAACATAGCCCCAAGGATTTTCACGAAGCTTGCGAGCGCAGCTCTCAAACAATTACGCCTAAAGGGAATTCAGGTAGTAGCCTACCTGGACGACTGGCTGGTGTGGGCAGCATCCGAGACAGAATGCTTGCAAGCTTCCAGTCAAGTGATCTAGTTCCTAGAGTATCTAGGCTTCAAGATCAACAAGAAAAAGTCTCGACTTTCTCCATCCCAAAAGTTCCAGTGGCTGGGAATCCACTGGGACCTTTTGTCACACAGTTTCTCCATCCCAATGAAGAAAAGGAAGGAGATAGCGGGCTCTGTCAAGAGACTTCTAGATTCCGAAAGGATATCAAGACGCGAACAGGAGAGGGTACTAGGCTCTCTCCAGTTTGCTTCAGTGACAGACCCAGTGCTAAGAGCACAGCTAAAGGATGCAACCGGAGTTTGGAGAAGGTATGCATCAAACGCGCGAAGAGACCTGAGAAGACCAGTGCCGCCTCGGCTACGTACTCTTCTCAGACCTTGGTCCCAAGCCAGACATCTAAAGAAGTCGGTTCTTCTTCAGCCACCTCCCCCGTCGATGACGATTCACTCAGACGCCTCAAAGGAGGGATGGGGAGGTCACTCTCATCGGAAAAAAGTCCAGGGGACTTGGTCCAAGCTATTCAGGACCTTTCATATAAACTTTCTAGAAGCTATGGCAGTGCTCCTTACCTTAAAGAAAGTCTCCCCGCGTCACTCGATCCACATAAGATTTGTGACAGACAGCGAGGTGGTTGTGAGATGCTTGAATCGACAAGGGTCGAGGTCACCACCTCTCAACCAAGTGATGTTAGCCATTTTCCGATTGGCAGAAAAGAAGAAGTGGTACCTGTCGGCAGTTCACCTTCAAGGAGTCCGCAATGTGACAGCGGACGCTCTATCCAGGTTCACACCGATAGAGTCGGAATGGTCCTTAGACGCAGGATCATTTTCCTTCATTCTGAATCAAGTCCCAGAACTGCAAATAGACCTCTTTGCGACGAAAGACAACAAGAAGTTGCCCCTGTACGTGTCCCCGTACGAGGACCCCTTAGCGGAAGCAGTGGACGCAATGTCCCTCGACTGGAACAGATGGTCCAGGATTTATCTGTTCCCTCCTCACAACCTTCTGTTGAGGGTCCTCAACAAACTGAGATCCTTCAAGGGGGTAGCGGCAATAGTGGCCCACAAGTGGGCGAACAGTATGTGGTTCCCCTTGGCGTTGGAACTACAGATGAAGTTCGTGCCGCTACCACATCCAGTTCTGACCCAGCGAGTCCAGAAGTCGACTGTCTGCGCTTCATTACAGAAAACCCAGACCCTGCAGCTCATGATTTTCTCGCCCTAGCTGTGAGAAAGCGCTTCGGGATTTCGAAAGCCAGCATAGACTTCCTAGAGGAATACAAGTGCAAATCGACTAGAAGGCAATATGAGTCATCTTGGAGAAAATGGGTGGCCTTTGTAAAGGCAAAGAATCCGCAGGAGATCTCAACAGATTTCTGCTTATCTTTCTTCATCCACCTCCATGGCCAAGGATTGGCAGCTAACACGATTTCAGTGTGTAAATCAGCTTTGATGAGACCCATTTTATTTGCCTTCCAGATCGACCTAGGTAACGAGATCTTTAATAAAGTTCCGAAAGCCTGCGCTAGGCTCAGACCTTCAGCACCTCCAAAGCCCATCTCATGGTCTTTAGACAAAGTTCTTCATTTCGCCTCCTTGTTGAGCAATGAAGAATGTGCGTTAAAGGATTTGACGCAAAAAGTTATTTTCCTATTTGCACTCGCGTCCGGGGCCAGGGTTAGTGAGATCGTAGCCCTCTCGAGAGAGGCAGGTCGTGTTCAGTTCCTGGATGGGGGGGAGCTGAACCTGTTTCCGGATCCTACGTTTCTCGCCAAGAATGAGTTACCCACCAACAGGTGGGGTCCCTGGAGAATCTGCCCTCTGAAAGAAGATGCATCTCTATGTCCAGTAGAATGCCTAAAGGTCTATCTTCGTAGAACTTCAGACTTCAAGGGTAGTCAACTATTCAGGGGAGAAACATCAGGCTCAAATTTATCTCTGAATCAACTCAGAGCGAAAATGACATATTTTATTCGCAGAGCGGATCCTGACAGTACACCCGCAGGTCACGATCCGAGAAAAGTTGCCTCATCCCTAAATTTCTTTAATTGTATGGATTTTGAACATCTCCGTTCATACACGGGCTGGAAGTCTTCCAGGGTGTTCTTTCGCCACTATGCGAAGCAAGTAGAGGAACTTAAGAGATCTGTGGTAGCAGTGGGTCGTGTAGTTAACCCTACTGTTTAACTCTGCGAGGAACAGTGGTCTTAATTGGGACGATTAAGTCCAGGGTGAGTGTGTAGGTACATACTGTACTACAAACTAAATAAGGGCACCAAGTGCCCATATAGACTGTTCCTTCTTTCAAAGGTGAACCTTGCATAAGTTCAGACATGTGTGCCAAGCGTTTCTAACGCTAATGTGATTGATTTGTAATACAGATTTTTTATGGTTTGATACCTTGGTATCTCATTAAAGT
>NC_090726.1:16259203-16261703 GCF_036898095.1 Palaemon carinicauda | reverse complement strand
GTGGATTCCCAGCCACTGGAACTTTTGAGATGGAGAAAGTCGAGACATTTTTCTGTGATCTTGAAGCCTAGATACTCTAGGAACTAGATCACTTGACTGGAAGCTTGCAAGCATTCTGTCTCGGATGCTGCCCACACCAGCCAGTCGTCCAGGTAGGCTACTACCTGAATTCCCTTTAGGCGTAATTGTTTGAGAGCTACGCTCGCAAGCTTCGTGAAGATCCTTGGGGCTATATCTTTCCAGTCGTCATCGGCATGTGCTCAGCATACCTCCACGGGTTAGCATCTGAGCACAAGGGAAGGTCTTTCACATTGAGCCTTTTCTGGGGCCTATGTGATGCGGCAAGCCTCTGCATCTGCAGTTCCATTGCAGCCGCCTTCTCCTGATTCTCCTTCTGCATTTGTTGGATCATTCCAACAATGGAGGAGAGGGCCTGTCCCAGCTCTACTGGGAGAGCAGACGATGTTGAGGGAATAGGCTCAGGGATCTGAACCGGAGTTAGCCGACACCTCGTCGATCTCTTCCTCTACCATGTCTGGGGCTTGAACTTCATCCTGGGCTCCTGCCAGGAGGTCTTCCTCCAGACGCTCGGACACGTCAGACATCTTGTCATCCAACTGGATGTCTTGCAAGGCGACCGCGACTTCAGCATCCACCTGGATCTGAACTTGGGGATCTCCTCTTGAGGCTGGGGAATCACTGCATCAGCTGATGCCCTAGGGAAAAGGTAAGCCCTCATATTCTCACTTGGAAGATAAGGTCCAGAGGTGTTCTTCTGGAAGCCCCTTACCCAGGTACGAAGCTTCTCCCTTGCTATAGTCCCTTGATCCGGCCGTCCTAGGGGAATCAAAGGCCTCAGTAATCAGGTTAGTGCACACGGTACATACCTGAGGGTCCCAATACTGGAGATCACCCTTGGAGACAGCGCATGCTGCTTGCCTCCTACAAAACTCATGTCCGCAGAGGTTCTTACTGCGGACGTTGCAGAAAACACTTCCGCACTATCGGATGGGTCCTCCTGTAAAGAGAAGAAATTTCCATGAGTATCAAGTGAACTACGTATCACTGGATATGCACAGTTAGCATAACAAATCAGCCTTCCAGATAATAAAATCGTATGGTTAATCTGTCCTAGAGTAACCAATGAAAAGTTTCCAGAGGAAACAGGTGTAGCTCACACCTAAGGTATGATTTTAAAATACCGGATAATAGACAAGAAAGAACTCACTTTCTTATCTTTAAGGCAACACCAAAGGGCTGTGCAAGACAACACAAAAGTGTTAGAACACACAGTGCTATACCAAAACTTATCCTATAGTTTTCTTCCTACAGTATATGTTATACTGAAGAATACTGGTACAGTATAGAAGGTAATGTGCCGGCCGGCACACCACCATAACTAGCTTTAAAGTATACTACTTAACAGCTATAAGGGCGGCAGAACGCTGGTTCAAATGCATGTGCCGGGCGGCAGTAACTGCCGGCCGGCAACAGCCAATGTCGGCCGGCAATGACTGCCGGCCGGCAACTACACAAGGTAGTACCCGGCTGCCGGCCACTGCTCATAGCGACCGGCAGACAAGGGCTTGACAATAGCCGGCCGGCAAAGGTAAACAACCGATGCCAGCCAGCAGCAAAAGAACCAGAGGACTACGACTGCCCGGCTGCCGGCCTCATAGGCCGGCAGCCGGGTCGGGTACAGCACTAGAAGAAAACAGAATGGATGCCGGGATAAGAGCGTAAACTACCTCCAAGCCCGGCAATCCGAAAGAGTGCATATAAGGAAGGGGAGAATCTAATTCAGGCTTCCTGACCAATGCCGTCTGGCTCTACAGGCAGACATGGATGAGGGACCAAGGGAGGTCCGGGCAGCACTCAAAGCAGAAGACCCTTGCCGGCCGGCAGAGTCTGCCGGCCGGCAAGGGACTGAGTCAATTCCACATCCTAACCTATCCTAGGTCCAGATGTAGAATGACGTACAGTACTGTAATGGCTAGGCCATTACGGAGATAGAGGGGGAAGGGACAAAAGAGGGTCCTACCAACCTTGCTTTAGTGAAGAATCACCCGCAGCCAAGAAAAACTCATCTTAGCCTAAGGGAGATTCAAGGAGGGAGGCCAGCAACACTTGCCAGCCCCCACTGAACCAAAGCAAGGAAGGTGTTGCTACTCCCAGGGAAAGGATCTTATCCTCCCACCGAGAACAGCAACCAGGACTAGTCTGCTAGATCGCAAAAGAAGGAATCATCTCGTACAGAAACCTTCGGCAGTGAGCTAAGGAGGCTAAGCCTCCTATGTCTGCGTCAGGCCAGCTAGGGAGACTCTACCCCAAGCCAGACAAACACAGACTCAGACTAAAAACTCTGATGTTCTGTCCCTCTCCGAAGCCAGACTTACTGGAACAGGGAGGTACAGTAA
Organism: Palaemon carinicauda; assembly: GCF_036898095.1. Classification (NCBI taxonomy): domain Eukaryota; kingdom Metazoa; phylum Arthropoda; class Malacostraca; order Decapoda; family Palaemonidae; genus Palaemon; species Palaemon carinicauda. The sequence continues at coordinate 16,259,286 of NC_090726.1, read as the reverse complement.
CACCCCAGTATAGTTGTATCGAAAGTTAATTCAGATAAACCACTAGGGTTAAGCCCAAGGCTTAAACAGAGGGAATGGGATTG
>NC_090726.1:16249203-16251703 GCF_036898095.1 Palaemon carinicauda | reverse complement strand
AAAATGTTAAATAAAATAAGCAATACTCAACAAACAAACAAACACAGTAAGCAGCAGCAAGTACCAATTAACAAAAGAATCTTCTCATTATTAATGAAATAATAAACACGAGCCCATACACTGGCTCTTCCAACAAATAAACATCCACAAACAATCCCTGATCCTCGAGGACGTCCATCGAACACTGCGGGAACAACAACGCCCGTGTCGATACAGCAGCCACTTTGCTGCTACCGAAGAACAACTCTTCAAATCCAATACGACCTCGAGGACTAGGATAAGGACAAGTCACCACCAACTTGGTGATACTCCAAAGCTGGGTCTGCTGCTTTTTCTCGACTCCATTACGAGAACTGGTCCATCTGGCTTCCCAAACCTGACTAATTCTTGCCACTCACATTGTGACACAAGTAAACAAAAACACCCACCTAAACGGAGAAAAGGGCAGTTACAAAATAAATGAAACTAGGTTGTTTGACAGTCAAACAACCTAACACCTCCACACTCAAAAAAAAAAAAAAAATTCAAAATTTTTTTTTTTTCAGATCACACTCTCACCCACCCCCAAAGATGTCACAGAACCACCAGCCCAAACAGAACCAATCCTGTCACGGTCGCCAAATGTTATGAACCGCCTTCATGGTTCAACAGGTTCGTTAAAAAAATACTAAACGAATTGGGACTGTAATGAACCAATGGACTGCAACAACCAAAGGAGTGGGTAAAACAGAAAACACTTAAGTACATTAACCTAGTTTATTTTACAAGATTATATACAATAATTACAAGTGAGTACAGGTAATGGGAAGCACAGACACATAAATGATCACAGCATAAATTCAGATAACATTACAATATCATAAACAGAAAACTTAAACGTTCAAAAAAAATGTTAAATAAAATAAGCAATACTCAACAAACAAACAAACACAGTAAGCAGCAGCAAGTACCAATTAACAAAAGAATCTTCTCATTATTAATGAAATAATAAACACGAGCCCATACACTGGCTCTTCCAACAAATAAACATCCACAAACAATCCCTGATCCTCGAGGACGTCCATCGAACACTGCGGGAACAACAACGCCCGTGTCGATACAGCAGCCACTTTGCTGCTACCGAAGAACAACTCTTCAAATCCAATACGACCTCGAGGACTAGGATAAGGACAAGTCACCACCAACTTGGTGATACTCCAAAGCTGGGTCTGCTGCTTTTTCTCGACTCCATTACGAGAACTGGTCCATCTGGCTTCCCAAACCTGACTAATTCTTGCCACTCACATTGTGACACAAGTAAACAAAAACACCCACCTAAACGGAGAAAAGGGCAGTTACAAAATAAATGAAACTAGGTTGTTTGACAGTCAAACAACCTAACAATATATATATATATATATATATATACATGCATATATATATATATATATATATGTATATATGTATATATATATACATGCATATATATATATATATATATATATTATATTATATTATATATATATATATATATACACACACATATATATATATATATACATATATATATATATATATATATACATTTACATATTATATATATATCTTTCTTTTTCCTTTAGCGTCCAAACTTATAATTTTTTTGTCTCTCTCTCTCTCTCTCTCTCTCTCTCTCTCTCTCTCTCTCTCTAAAAATAGAATGATAAGCATTACCTGCTTTATTAATGTAGTATTTCCTTCATATTTCAAGGCATTTAAGGATCATATTAAATCGAAGCTATCTTTTAATAATTTTATATCCACAGTACGTATGTAAAAAAAAATCGGATAAGTCATATTAAATTCATTCTATGAATATGGGAATGAATTAAAGGTTGATTACATATTCAAACCAACTTATTGTCTATTGTTTAAGTAGTGAGTTAAAATAAAATCAATCTCTCAACGATATTATAAAAAAATCACCTGCATATGTAAAGAACTGTGATTGAATAATAATAAGGTCACAACTATTTTATGATATCGTTAATTATTGAACTGATTTACTACGAATTTCTAGTTTTTATGCAATGCAAATCAAAGATTATTTCAGAATCCTTGAATGATGAATAGTCTTTATAACATTTTTACTATTTTCATGGATAATTTGTTACGTTCTTTATTAAGGAGAATTATTTTGTATTCATATTCTCTTTTAATTGATACAAAAGATAATATATGATTTAAAATATTCTTCCATTAAATGATTGCTGACTCAAATATTAGACTTACACAGATAACAGTATTCGTATATAAAATGGTTCCATCCTCATTTGATGAGGATTGCCTCTTGGAGGCCCTCCTGGTTTAACGGTATATAGGAGCAACGGCTGATATACCCAAACTCGTATGTGTGTTTCTCTCTCTATCTTAGCTGCGACCATCAGTGATCGCCTAACAGCTAGGTACGTAATTTTCTGCATAGGTAAGCAGAGATATACGTAATTTTTAAGAATGGGCCCATCTGTTCTCCATCGTCCGT
>NC_090726.1:16241703-16246703 GCF_036898095.1 Palaemon carinicauda | reverse complement strand
ATTTTGGACATGTTATGTTGATCACTTGGAAAAAAAAATCTTAATATAAATTAGTAAATGGATATCCATCTAATTCCCACTTCAATTCATAAACATGTTTTTGCTTCATCATGTTAGAGACTAGGAGACATAAAATCAATACCGAACACAATGGATGTTTAAAACTGAATGATGATGAATATTATGATGATGGTTTTCATCATACAAATAATTTCATCACTACTAATACTCTTGATAATGACGTCAACTGCAATAATCATAATAATAATAATAATAATAATAATAATAATAATACTAATAATAATAATATCATTAATATCATTAATATCATTAATATCATTAATATCATTAATATTAATAATAATAATAATAATATTAGAGTCATTAATATCATTAATATAATTAATATTAATAATAGTAATAGTAATAATATGGCTGTTGTTATTGTTATTGTTATTGTTATTGTTATTATTATCCTACTATCACCATTACTAGCAACCAGAACCCTAGTTATTATAGGATAATAATAATAATCCTTTCAAGAAAACAAAACACCTTGAAAGAACAGAGATAATAGTTAATAAAGAAAAAAATTGTTTACTGAGGATAAAAAAATTGATATAGTTTGCATTAAATGATATTAGGTTATCTCAAAGGATTTTGGATTCTTCTTCAGGAAGTAAAAAGATTTGAAATCATAATTTCCATAACCATAAAGTATCATATTATATATTGTAAGAATAAAAACACTAAATATTCATTTTATAAAGCATAACCTGATGAAAATTAGCACTATACATCCCTTTTTTCTTTCTATATATAATTTACGCTGAATTTAGTTGATTAGAATTCGTTATCGAGAGTGATTTTCTGAGTGGGCAATTTGAACCCTCTTCTTCCATGGAGGCATGTGTCCCTTGTCTGAGAAGGAAACTTTTCCATTGAAGTGGCAGATGAATCCACTCATTCCGCAGACCCTGCAGAACGCAGAAGACGACCTCGGACCATATTTATTCCTTCAGTGTCAGCGTTTCTTTGATTGACTGGTTTCGTGAAGGTCTTTCCACTTTTACCAACATGCTGAAGTATTCTCCTACTCGGCTTATCCTGAGTTTTACAGGCCTTCCTTCGTCTCCCAGGTTTTTTATTCCCGAGTTTTACCGTCACTTCTTCCTATTCGACTGTTTTTTTTTTTTTCTTCTGTTTTTTTCTTTAAATCATTTTAGAAAAAATTATTGACATATTCAAGAGGAAAATAGAAATACTATAAGCTTATAAAATTTTCTCAATCATTCAGAGATTTACTGGATAATATTTCTTATTCTATTGATATAATTTTCCATATTATTGAGAACATAAGAGTTTGGTGCCTTGAATCTCCTATACTTTTCAAAGAAACCGCAATTTTAATGGGAAATTCACCCTAGAATATTCAGTTCTGAGCCGTTTTTCAGTAGAATACAGGCGACCGTAATTTTTTACCCTGTTTTGTTATGTTTTACGTGTTGGTAACGTAATATTACTTCTTAACGTCAATATATCCGTTTTTAAAACGGTGAATAATAATAATGATAATAATCATAGTTATATTAATACAATAATAATAATATTAATGATATTAATAATATTAATAGTATTAATAATATCATTAATATCATTAATATCATCTATTCCAGGGTTTCTTCCGTTTTTTTCGGCCAATTTTTAACAGGTTGGAATTGTCGTTGTGTTCTAGTCTCTTCAATAAGATTAAATATTCCTTAGTACCGTATTATTAGCAAAAGATTAGTGAAGTTTACATTTCTTATACTTAATTTTGTTTATTTTTTTCATCTTGAGTTTCATAAGTTTTCCGTTATGATAAGGAAAAATACCTGAAAAACTCGTATTATCTACGCATGAAAGACATAAACTGTAATGGTCATTGTTTGAGGGAAAAAAATGCTGTTTTTTTTTTTATTAAAACTTTTTTGGTATATTGGCAGACAATTCATAATTGTTGATGACATGCATTATAAGTCGATTTTCACCATGAATGTATTTTCTATATCATTGCACTATAAATATATGTGAAGGCTCATTGGTATACTTTTTATAAATTTTATGCTTTTGGATTTCAATTATTTTTTCTTCACTGTTTGACCTTGTAATATACCATGGTAAGCTATTAATACGTTTATCTCTTTCAATAATTGTAAATAAAAATAATAACGATATTTAATAAAATAAATGAAATAATATTATGAATAATATAAAAGTTATGATTACAATTCCAACAATATCCTGTTTTATATTTAATTTTGAGTCATCTATTTATATGTAATTCTCTTGCTTTTATTAGACTTCCATGGGAATGTCACTAACAAGATACATTGACTAATTTTATAGCTATACGATGTTAGAGTAAATCATTTCGGAAAAAAAGATCACACATTGAGATTATTTCATAACGCAACAAGGAATTAAACAACAATAAGAATAATATCCGTAGGATAATTCATCCAACGCTTCGAATTTAAAAATCCTTCTCCGGGCTGACTAAATAGAATTTCATGTTGCAACTCTAAATTATAATAATAATGGTCTTATTCAGTAATTCAATCATATTGTTTCCCAGAGTCGTAATGGCATATGTTCAAATAAAAAGAATCAGTTGTCAGTCATCTCCACATTCATCGGCTCCAACAGGATGTAACTCCACATATATATGTTATTACCTAATATTACGTATCATAGATGAAACATTGTTTTTATAGTTATTTCCAATTAAATCCAGATGGCGTTTGAAATAGAGTTAACATAGAGGACCCTATGTTAATTAAGGCTTTTATTGATACCTAAATTTTTTATATTCTCATAACCTGCATTCAGTTACTTTACCGAATCACTTGAAACAGTGATAAAAGTTGATGATAGAGATTCCGGGCTTCAATTAGAATCACAGAGGCACCCTATAGCAAAGTGCTTAACACTTTATCAACCATAATCTATCTAATACTCATTTAAGCTTTTCACAATAAAAAATGCATATATAGCCTGAATATCTTTCGTGAGATAAATAAGACTTTACCAAGATATTTTTCACGCAGGAGGATAGATATTATTGAAAATACCTTATTGTTTATTATAAAATTCCGTTTGGGGAAGTTTCTTCAATTATTAAATATCATCCTTAAAGGAAAATAGACGGCAAATTAGTAACACTTACGGCAAACTGATATAACTTAACGATTAAAAAGGTTTCTCGTATTCTATATTGACCCAATTAGCAAACTGATTTCCAATTCACGAATGTGAACATACTTTCACCTGCGGTATAGTAATTCTTACGTAAAATGTTTAAGTATATAAAAATTAAATAGTAAAACTCTCTGATGCCTTCGGAACGAAACAGAAATACAAAACTTTCATCAAAACCGAATTCATAAGTCTATTCAATTATCTTTATCCATAAAAGATTATCTATGCAAATTTTTACACACCGCTGAAATATGTTGAAAAAAAAAAAGTTGTAATGAAGGTCTCTGATGAATCAATTGCCAATTATATATATATATATATATATATATATAATTAGGCCATTTCTACAAATTCTATACAATGACATGCAAACCAAATTACCAAAAAAAAAAAAAAAAAAAAAGAGTAATTCAAATGAGATGACAATATATTTTGGAACAATACAAAAACCTTCACAACTCGTCAAGGTAGTTATTATTATTACATACGACATGCTTCATCATCAGTGTTATAATAACATGCAGCACAAGCTTTGCAGACGGCCATATTCCGAGACTCTACCTAAAAGGGACAATGAATTCTAATCTGGCGAATGTGAGTCCTCTGTCCTTCGTCGTGATTATCCAGGACTGCTATCTGTAGTATGTCGGCTGGAATTGGTAGAGCGCATTCAACCCTGAGGGGGATATGGCCATCCATCCATTTAGTCGCTGTCCTAAAATCAGCAACAGATACTTCTCGGCGATTGTTCAGGTGCGTCCCATATCTAATGGGTAGCTGTTGCAGTAAATCTTGCAGTGCAAACGCACATAGATGACAATTATTTATCTAATATATCAATTTTTGACCTGATTTCTATCAGATATTTAGTGATAAAATAATATATCAAAGCTGTTTTATTTGTGCTCAGTTATTTATTCACCAAATACAAGACAGAAAAACTTACAAATGAACTTAGATATTTACAAAAAGAAGAAAAAAACAAGAGAATCAACAGAGACAGCTGTTGCATCAAATCTTGCAGCGGAAACGCACATAGATGGCAATTGTTCATCTATTATATCAGTTTAGTGACCTAATTTCTCTTAAATATTTAGTGGTAAAATAATATATCAAAGCTGTTTTATTTGTGTTTAGTTATTTATTCTCTAAATACAAGGCACACAAACTTACATCGTGAATTTTGGTATTCACAAAAAAAAAAAAAAAAAAAAAAAAAATTATCAGAAATTCATAATGACTGAAAAAACCTACACTTACTTGATTTTTTAGAAAATTACTACAAGATTTTAGAAATTAAAGTGCAATACCATATGCCAAATGTTGAATTAAACAATAGGTAGCTGATAATGTTGAAGTCATCAACCATATACTTATCGTTAATAATTACAATAACAATGATAAGTATAATAACAAATGATAAAACAGTAATGTAAAATAAAGTTAAAAACTATAATCTTTCTAATAGTTTATTTGTGTTGTTATTAACGATTTTAAATTTAAAGTAATACGAAACATTTTACTCTCCTTCGAAAACTATGAAAAGAGAAAATGAAAACTCCCCCTTCGAGTGTCACGTCTCTGAAATGCCACTGGGAATCTGGAAAAATATTTTCTCTTGTTCGACTTCTGGTAATGCAAGGCGCAAAAGCTTCAATTTTCTCAAGGGTATTCCGTTATGTTAGCTTTGGAGAGAACGCACCTGACAAGCATCACTCGGACTTCTTTATAGACACCAATAGTGCAATGCAAGGTCGGAA
>NC_090726.1:16208707-16216207 GCF_036898095.1 Palaemon carinicauda | reverse complement strand
TCTTTGGTTCTTGGCTACTGACGGCGAGCATGGGTTTAATTACCTTTGCCTGCCGGCAGTGGAAACACAGCCCGAATCTGCTGGCCATTACGATTAGCATCCAGCAATCGGGTATTAGTGTTTTCTGCTGTCACGGCCGGCACACAGTTGTGAATCAGTGGGCTGCCGCCTACGCAGTTAAGGATAGTATATCTTTGAACTATACAGGGGTAGATGCCGGCGTACGTCGGCGCGTACCGGCGTGTGCTGGCTGGCACAACAGCATGTGATGTACAGTAGTTGTTATATTCGTAGTGTAGTACACACTGCATTAGTAGAAACTGCTGTACAGAGTTTGTGATAACACTAAAGTTCTTTTTGTATTCTTTCGATCCCGTAAATTAAAACTACGCATTAAATTTCCGTTTAGGAAATTACATAAGGTATTCTAGTATAGAATTAACCTTAGTTTTAATATCTTGGGAGGTTATAGCAATTGACTGGACAGGAAATACAAGTATGTGTCTTTCCTTCTTTCTTTTATAGCTTTTCTATATAAGCTAAATGTTTCAATATAAGTGAAAAGCCTTCACTTGATACTCATGGATTTTTCTTCTCTTTATAGGAGGACCATCCAAAGTGCGGGAGTGTATTCTGTAATGTCCGCAGTAAAAACTTCTGTGGATATCAACATTGCAGAAGGCACACAGCATGCGCAGCCTCCAGAGGTGATCTCCTCTATTGGGACCCTCAGATTTGTACAGTATGTTCTAACCTGATTACCGAGGCTTTTGACGACCCCAAGTCGACGGAGTCAAGGGATGCTGCCAGGGAAAAGTTACAATCCTGGGTGAGGGGTTTTCAGAAAAACACCTCAGGCCCCTACCTTCCAAATGAGAAGATGAGGGCCTACCTTTTCCCTAAAGCATCAGCCGATGCAGTCATTCCTCAGCCTCAGGTGGAGATACCAACTGCCCAGAATCCGGTAGATTCTGGAGTCTCGTCCGCCGTTCAAAACATCCAATGGGACTATAGGATGTCGGAGGTGTCGGATTCTACAGAGAAGGACCTTCTAGGAGAAGGTCAAGAGGAGGAGCTGTACCAGGCTCCTCAAGTAGAAGAGGAAAAAATCGATGAGGTGTCGGTTACATCGGTTCCGGACCCAGAACCTGTTTCCTCTACATCGTCTGCTATCCCAGATGATCTGGGAAGGACTCTTTCTTCTATTGTTGAGATGATCCAACAAATTCAGAAAAAGAATGATGAGGAGGAAGCTGCAATGAAACTGGAGATACGTAGACTTGCAGCATCAAGTGTGCCCCAGAAGCAACTCAACGTGAAGGATCTTCTTGTGCTCGGATACCAATCCTTGGAGGTATGCCGAACACATGCCAATGACAATTGGGAAGATTGTCATATCTTAAAAGTTGGGAGCAATTCCCCTGGAAGAGGTGAAATTTTGGCCCAACAAAGATTCCTACCCGGACTGTTATGTCCGCCTTAGGAAGGAGCCAGCCTCAAAGGAGGAGACTGAGCCAAAGGAGGTCATAGTTTTTTACCATAGTAAAGCTCAGGCGTTACTATGAAGCTCGATGAAAGAGAGTGGCTTCACGAACTCAAAGGTGCCAGCCTTGAGTAAGAAGCTTCCCTCCTTTGTGGCCTCTCCTACCAGAGCCTTTCCCTTCATGGAAAAGGGATATAAGGCAGCCTTAAAGGCGGTGGTAGCAGTGAAACCATGTCCCTCCTTGGAGGAGTGCAAGCCGTTATCTCTGACCTTGCCCTTGGACCAAGGAAACTGGAAGGACGTACACCTTACCTTTTCAGTCGGGAGGTTGGAAGCTGATATTGCTGAATGTCAGTTTAGTAAGGAACTCCCTAAACTGTCGGAGGTTCTCTTGCGCAGAGAGCAAGAGACGAAGGAAAGACTTGCGGCATCGATGTCGTTGCAAACGACATTAGATATGAAGGCAAGTGACCCCAAGATCCAGGACATGTTTATGGTAGTGGCCAAAACTCATCTGGCCACAGTTACGAAGGATCTCTATAGCTTTATTAAAGCTAGGAGAGCCTGTAGAGAGTTTGTGTTCGCCTCGGCTGCGGTGAGGCACGAACCGAGGAAACTGATCTACTCTCGTATCTGGTGTAAAGACCTCTTTCCCAACGATGTGGTTAAAGAGGTAGTAGACAAGGCTGCCACAGAGAATAGGAACCCTCTCAAAAAGTGGGGCTTAGATCTTAAGAGGAAGTCTTCTCAGGATGAGGGTCCCCAACCGAAGACGAAGACAAAAAGGCCTAGGCGATCTTCTCAGCCGGCTATACCTTACCGACAGCAACAACAGCAACAACTTCCTGTGACCGCGGTGCCTCAGATAATGGCACAACCTCCAACCACGTTCCAGCTGGTACCTCAACAAGTGGCGACTCAGTCACCAGTTTTTAACCCAGCCTTCGAAAGACAGACTTCTTCCTTTCGTTCGAAGGCTAGAGGAACAGCCAGAGGTTCTTTTAGACGCCCTTCAAGAGGAAGGGGATCCAGGGTAGGACGCGGTCAAGGAGGCAAGGCCTCAGGTCCACAACAGCAGAACTGAGATGCTTCCAGTAGGAGGGAGGCTACAGCTATTTAGGGATCGCTGGACCTTCGATCCCCGGGCCCACAGCCTACTAAAAAATGGACTAGGTTGGAGTTGGAGCAGTCCTCCACACCAATTTCCTCAATTCTCCCAACACTTAACCCCCGTTCTGGAAGAATATGTCCGAGAGCTCTTAGACAAAAGAGTAATCCGGAAAGTTAAGTCCATCAAATTCCAAGGGAGGCTGTTTTGTGTTCCAAAGGACTCAGAAAAACTCAGAGTCACTCTAGACTTGTCGCCACTCAACAAGTTCATAGTGAACTATAAGTTCAGAATGCTCACACTTCAACACATAAGGACCCTACTGCCCAAAAGGGCATATACTGTCTCTATAGACTTGTCTGACGCTTATTGGCATGTTTCAATTAATCGTCACCTCTCCTCCTACCTAGGCTTCAAGTAACATAGAAAACTTTACGCCTTCATAGCCATGCCTTTCGGGCTAAACATAGCCCCAAGGATTTTCACGAAGCTCGCGAACGCAGCCGTCCATCAATTATTCCTAAAGGGGGTCCAAGTAGTAGCCTACTTGGACGACTGGCTGGTGTGGGCAGCATCCAGGACAGAATGCAAGCAAGCTTCTAAGATAGTGATCCAGTTCCTGGAACATCTGGGATTCAAGATCAACATCAAAAAGTCTCGACTTTCTCCAGCTCAAAAATTTCAGTGGTTGGGAATCCACTGGAATTTGGAGTCACATCGACTTTCCCTTCCTGGGAAGAAGAGGAAAGAGACAGCAGGATCTGTCAAGAGACTGTTGAAATCCAAACGGATATCAAGACGCGAAGAGGAGAGAGTGCTGGGCTCTCTACAGTTTGCTTCAATAACAGATCCAGTGCTAAGAGCACAGCTAAAGGATGCAACAGGAGTCTGGAGGAAATACGCATCAAACGCGCGAAGAGATCTAATAAGACCTCTACCGACTCGACTGCAAACGCTTCTCAAGCCGTGGTCCAATGCCAAGCAACTGAAGAGATCAATATTTCTTCAACCTCCTACCCCGTCAGTAACTATCCACACAGACGCTTCAAAGGAAGGCTGGGGAGGTCACTCTCATCAGAAGAGAGTCCAAGGAACTTGGTCCAATCTTTTCAAGTAATTTCACATCAACATTCTAGAAGCCATGGCAGTACTTCTGACTTTAAAGAAAGTATCTCCTCGCCACTCGACCCACATAAGACTGGTTCTAGACAGCGAGGTGATAGTGAGATGCCTGAATCGACAAGGGTCGAGGTGACCTCAAATCAACCAAGGGATGTTGGCAATTTTTCGTTTGGCAGAAAGGAAGAAATGGCACCAGTCAGCAGTTCACATTCAAGGGTTCGGCAATGTGACAGCGGACGCTCTATCCAGGTTTACACCTTACACCAATAGAGTCAGAATGGTCCCTAGACGCAGGATCGTTCTCCTTCATCTTGAGTCAAGTTCCGGAGCTGCAGTTAGACCTCTTTGCGACGAAAGACAACAAGAAAATATGTCGTTATGTGTCCCCATACAAGGATCCGCTAGCGGAGGCTGTAGACGCTATGTCCCTAGACTGGAACAGATGGTCCCGTATTTATCCGTTCCCTCCACACAACCTCCTTTTGAAGGTCCTTGACAAACTGAGATCCTTCAAAGGGAAGGCGGCAATAGCAGCCCACAAGTGGCCAAATAGCGTGTGGTTCCCTCTGGCATTGGAACTAGGACTAAAATTTGTACCGCTACCGGATCCATCCCAGTCTCAGGAAGTACAGAAGTCGACTGTCTTCGCTTCATCACAGAAAACCAGGAACCTACATCTCATGATTTTCTCTCCTTAGTGAGGAGGAAAGGGTGAGCAGCCGACACAATACTATTGTTAACTGAATCTATTTCTAGACCCAACGTTTCTTACCAAGAACAAGCTACCCACCATCAGGTGGGGTCCCTAGATATTCTGCCCTCTGAAGGAAGATATATCTCTATGTCCAGTGGGGTGCCTAAAGGTCTATCTTCATAGAACTTCAGACTTTATGGGAGGACAGCTGTTCAGAGGAGAAACCTAGGGCTCAAAGTTATCTATAACTAAGGGCGAAACTCACCTTTGTTATTTGCAAATCGGGTCCTGACAGTACACCCGCTAGTCATGATCCGAGAGGAGTTGCTTCTTCCATAAAATTTCCTTATTTATATGGACTTTGAACATCTTTGTTCGTACACCGGCTGGTGGTCATCCAAGGTGTTCTTTATGCACTATGCGAAGCAAGTGGAGCAACTCAAGTAGTCTGTGGTAGCAGCAGGTAGAATCCTTTAACCTTCTGTTTTAAATCTGCGAGGAACAGTATGATTAATTTGGGATGATTAATTAAGAGGGTGGGTGTGTAGTCACTGTATGTACTACACGCTGAGCGATAGGCCACGAAAGTGTCCTTACGAACTGTTCCATTGATGTTGGTGAACTATAGCATAATACGGACACTTGTGCAATGCGTTTCTTACGCTAGTGAAATTAAACAGTATACAGACTGTAGCATTATTACTAATTCAATTGAAGTGGCAAATCTGTTTCATGGTAGATGAAACAATATTTTCTGTTGACTGTTTTCTTTGTGCTTTAATGGATATCATGCACTCTTTGTAAATTTTATAATGGTAGATCTGATATGCACGTTTATTAAATTTTAATAAACTAGTTCATAGTGAACCCTGCGTTTTATTCGCCCACACTCATTTTTATTAGAAATGTACTGAGCATTAAGATTAAAATATGAATATTTTTGTCATGGTATATCTTTTAAGATTGTTCCCTGATTCAAGCAAAAGTCAACTCTCTTTAACCCTTCTTTGGGAAGGGTTGACGTGGTACCCTAACGGGATAGTGGCAGAGATGCAAAATTTGTTCCTATGGGGATACAATCATTATCCAATAGTTAATAAGAGTAGTCACCTTGGGGAAGGTGTCACAAATTTCATTTTGACATTGGCTACTCTTATACAAACTTTGCTTTATAATGTATAGGGTGAGACCACTATACAAGCTTCTCATTTTGTCATCCATAAGTTATTATGTACTCCTTGAGACTTTTCCAGAGTCACTCTTCCCTGTAGGGGCAGGAAGCACTATCATAGTTCATGCTTAGATGAAATGATGTATGACGGTAACATCATAGGTCTCTAGGTCTAAGACGGACCAGGAAAATACTTTCTTGAGAGTAGGGCACCGATTGAGAATCCACAGATACAGTAATGCTCTGGAAAACTTCCATCAGGACGACATAGCCTGAGGCCAAAAAACGAATTTTGAGCGAAGCGAAAAATCAATTTTTGGGTGAGGTAGCCATGTTGTCCTGATGGACCCACCCTTCCTTTTATTGTAAAAGGGCTTATTGACCCCTCCCTATAAAACAGTATCTGTAGCACCTCGTATATCGCTACAAGAAATAAAGAGGGCGCTACCGCCTTCATCAGATACACACTGGAAACGGAATAGGAGAGATGCCTTATGAGCGGCTCTCTTTTCATTCTCGTTTCAGATTCTTGTCACTATAACCCCTCGAAGCGTTAAAACTGTTCGGGGTGAAGATAGCTATGTGACGTGTCAAGAATACGTCCTCTGTTATTATGCAATATTCCTGTGAGATTATTTAAGGATATTCGCTCCAGGAGTTAGAATTCTGGATACCTTAAGGTAAAATTCTCTGGGAATATCACTGTAGTCAAATATACCCTAGAAAGCTACCCTTTAGGTACTTCCATCAGGACGACATGGCTACCTCACCCAAAAATAGATTTTTCGCTTTATGTATATATATATATATATATATATATATATATATATATATATATATATATATATATATATGTATATATATACATAAATATATATATATATATATATATATATATATATATATATATATATATATATATATATATATATATATATATATATATATATATATGTATATATATGTTTATATATATATTTAATATATATATATATATATATATATATATATATATATATATATATATATATATATATATATATATATATATATATATGCATATACATATACATTAAAATATGACAGACAAAATAGTTTAAATAGGTTCCACGTAGTTGCATAAATAATGCGCTTTAAAATAAAATATCTCTATAACCAAATTCAAAGTAAAATCATATTTGCTCCATGGGTCAAATAGTTAACGAATTGATGGAAACAGTTTTTAATATAATTTACTTTGTAAATGTATTGATATGATGTTTTTAAAGAGATTCGTACCCTACTTATTTCATAGATCATAATGAGGACAGTTATCCGTCGTAACAGCTTATTTCGAAAATAGATTAATCTGATGAAAAAAAAAAACTTACACGCGTTCGTGTCTGTCTTCGATTAGCTGTGGATTGATGGGAGAAGCGACTGTAAATCCGGTTTATTATTATCGCTGGCGATTAAGAATAATGAGGACATTATTTGCTGCACGCTAATGACTTGGAAAAATGAAGTCATTACTGTGCCAAATGAACTGCACTGTTGAAAGAACGCAGGAGAAGAAAGATTAATGCACCATAAAACTACGTTTTGAATATTGCTCTCTCTCTCTCTCTCTCTCTCTCTCTCCTCTCTCTCTCTCTCTCTCTCTCTCTCTCTCTCTCTCTCTCTCTCTCTCTAACATAATAGAGTAATAGTGCTAAGGTATTTTTTTTTATCATGGATATACTGTATAACATCGGAGTTTGTCAATGTTATATTGTACTTATATAGCTCGTATAGAAATAGATTTGCAGGTACTTAAAATCTGAAATTATTAGGATTAATCTCTCTCTCTCTCTCTCTCTCTCTCTCTCTCTCTCCTCTCTCTCTCTCTCTCTCTCTCTCTCTCTCTCTCTCTCTCTCTTTCTCTCTCTCTCTCTCTCTCTCTC
>NC_090726.1:16184957-16189957 GCF_036898095.1 Palaemon carinicauda | reverse complement strand
ATTAAATTGGCTAAGTAAAAAGGAATAATTTACCATAATGTTACAAATACAAAATAAAATTACTAAAAATATAAAAGGTAAACCGAATTACAATATATATTAACATCAAGAAACAAGCAGTTTCTTGAATACTTCAATTAAAATAGGAAGCTAATTTCTCCATATTTGAAACCATAAACATATTACTTCATTCTAAACAATCACAATTGCGCCTCACTTAGAATAATAAAAGAGGTGTCCTCATCTAAAACAATCAATATTTCAATTAATTCAAAACAAGTCTCTCTCCTCATTAAAAATATTTAGATTTCTAACCATTTAAAACAATTAAAATATCTCATGAAAAAAAAAAAAAATTCCCCACTCGAAAAGAAAAGGATATCTCGGGGTATAATACATTAATGAGCTCTCAATTTCACGAAATGAAAATGTCTCCCCATTTTACAATAGAAATATCTTCTTAACACAATCATTATTTCTCGTTTTCGACACAATCACGAGTTATCATCTTAACGCAATCATTATTTATCATATTAACACAATTACAGTACGTTTACCTGTTTAAGAAAACAATGATGTTTCCGCTTAACACAACCAAGATTTCTCATATTTCATCACAAGAAAGATTTAACTTCTGCAAAAACAAGATTTTTTTTCTTTCCTAACAAGAAAGTTTTCTCCTGGTATTAGAGAGCCTTATTCTCCCAACTAAAAAAAAAAAAATCTTTACATTTCAAATAATAATCAGTTTTATATTTAGATAAAATTGCTATTTTTCTTACTCACCACTATTAAAATTTAATCTTGGCTACAAGGTTAAAATTACTTTTTCATTCAAAGTATCTCTTATTAGACACAAGGGACTTTCTAAAATTACTTACTGAAACAAAGTCTACAAAATTCAATAGCCTCTTCATAGAAATAAAAACTGAATGTGTTATTAATAGCAATCGCTTGATATGTAGTTAAAAGCAAAGGCCATGAAGATCCTTAGCTAGTACAGAGAATTGCTTGTGTAGGAATTATAATCTATGGTATATATACCAAAAGCTGTAAGTTGACACTAATTAAAAATGCAATATATATCAAATTATCCTATATTCCTAGCAACCAGTGCCGAAATTAACACTCCAAAATAAAGTTTTTCTATGAACGTACAGGTTTCAGTAGAATGGTTCTAAAATAACTTTTTCTGGTAAGTTAGAATGAAATAAATGATGCCAAGAAATGTACAGAGATATGTCCATGTTGATAGTTTGCAAAAGTCAAAAGAGCATTCTTTTTCAACAGGATACTTTTCTTCCTTATCACAGAAATAGTGAACGAAAATATAAAGACTTAACTACGATAAAAACAATTGAATCAGAAAACATGACAAAATTGGTATATAGATTCTAATTCTTAAAAGGCAATATGATGAAAGCAGAGGCCAAAGTATAATTGAAAGAAAATATTAAAACACTAAAAATTTGCATAAAACAATTACCTGATGTATGAGTACATCTTAAAAGTGGGCGAGGTAAAAGACCCTTGGCAGTCAATTGCTACAACTGGCATTTCAACGGGAGAATGAATTTTCATCTGACGTATGCGTGCGTCCTGTCCATAATCGTGATTGGTTAAAATGGCGAGTTGTAGCATAAAAGTACGAAAGGGAAATTCACTGACATCATTTAGAGGAATGAAGAACCACCCGTTCGGTTTGACGAAATCTACCACTTTTATTTCTTGCAGATCATTGAAGTGGGTTCCAGACCTAACGGATATCCTATTGGGAGTCTAGCTTTTGTCCCTACTGTATTGTAAGTATATCCAGACCCCCTCGACTTTCATTTTCCTCTGGAATTGCATACTGACCAGATGAGGTGGAAGCCCATCCGACTGCCAGTAGGTATCGACAGAATCATCGGTCAGCTTTGCAACGTCAAACCCGAGCTTGCAAGATGACACGGACCAGGTCGCTTGGTGTCCAATCTCACGTAGACGGTCAGGCGTTACTATGTGTAGCAGGCCGGGAGTTCCTTCTCCTTCTTCCGTTTCTTCAACTGTCTCATTGTCTTCCCTTTCAGTTTGCTCTTCGCTTTCTTGACTTCCCCCACCTTCGCTTGACAACGAAGCGGTTGTATCCCGAGTTGACATATTTACTGGAACTTAATTTCTTGCGTTTGACAAAACTAAGGATTTTCTGAAAACTTACCATCCACTTGTGTTTGCTTAGAGCAATTTGAGAGCAAACAGCTGGTCATATATAAAGCTATAATTGGTTGTTTGATACTTTGAGAGAAACAGTTATGGTTGTTTATTGTTATAAGAAACCACACAAAGAGTTGTTTTCAGAGAATTATCTGTGTTCCTGAGAG
This sequence comes from Palaemon carinicauda, assembly GCF_036898095.1. NCBI lineage: Eukaryota > Metazoa > Arthropoda > Malacostraca > Decapoda > Palaemonidae > Palaemon > Palaemon carinicauda. The sequence continues at coordinate 16,187,597 of NC_090726.1, read as the reverse complement.
TAGGTTAAAGTTGTATAGTTTGAAATCTCTTAATTTTATTAGTAATTTTATAAATGATATTTCTTTTTATGCTACAGACTTTTTCTCATAACAAATAATGTATATTTTTCATGATAAGCATGCATATATACATACATCGAGATTTTCTATTTTCACAATACAACTTCGGTTCCCCAAGAATCTATCAGAAATAACGTGAATAATCCCGCATCCTTTCTAGCTAGTTGGAATGGCTTCTAGTCGACTAAAAGAACTACAATATAGTCATTAAAGTGTATTGTTAACTTAATGTACCCACATCAACAAACCCTCATTTTGTTTAATACTTCGATTTAAATAGTAAACCCAAGTCTCTTTAATTCTCACTTTGCTCTGTCACGTCATCTCAGAGTCTTAAGAGAAATTGCCTTAGTGATGAATGTTCTTTTTTTTTCTCCGCCAACGATTCGAAAACTATTACTGATTGAAATAAGATTGATTCTTAGATATTTAACTTAATCGACCAAGATATGGATAAATGTCTAAAGTTTTAATGATATTTGTATTGTCTATAGGTTCGGATCCTTGAATGGACATTAAAGTGTATTATTGAAAGAATTTCCCTATTTGTTTATATATATATATATATATATATATATATATATATATATATATATGATGTGTGTTTGATTGTGTGTATGTGGGTATGTGTGTGTTTGTGTGTGTATATATATATATATATATATATATATATATATATATATATATATATATATATGTATATATATATATGTGTGTGTATGTTTATATATATATATATATATATATATATATATATATATATATATATATATATATATATATATATATATATATATATATATATATTTACATATATGTATATATATATATATATATATATATATATATATATATATATATATTGACATATATGTATATATATATATATATATATATATATATATTGACATATATGTATATATATATATTTTACATATATGTATATATATATATATATATTTATATATATGTATATATATATATATATATATATATATATATATATATATTTATATATATGTATATATATATATATATATATATATATATATATATATATATATATATATATTTACATATATGTATATATATATATATATATATATATGTATATATATATGTATATATATAAATTATATATATATATATATATATATATATATATATATCAATCTCACATTTTAGTTCTTTACCAAATACATTATCGTATAATCATTAATGTCATATAAGTTAATAGATAGATCACCCTACTATCATTAATATGAACTAAAACATCACTCTGGGGTACCATTGAAAACTGCTATTGTTATAATTATAATTACTATTGGACGGTACGTTTCCTTGACTTTACAAGATTGGCGTGTAAAACAATTTTATGGGTGTAAGAAACTCAGCGTGAGCCTTATTTTCCCCTAGGGAGACATACAATATTTCTAGGTTACCGGGTGGAAATGAAAGAACATTATGGGTCACAGATGGGTTCAGAGGGTGTCTCAATAGGTTTCTGGTAGCCATAGCATAGTTTTTGTATGTACTGTCACATTTTGCAACAAATATATGTAATACTTATGTCAATTTTATTAAATATTCTTGGTAAAAAGACAACTTTGTTAGACGAATTTCATGATGAAAGCAAACGAATAAACAGAAATTTTTTAAATTTTCCGATATATTTGTGCACAATCCTTCTTTATGCTTAGTACTTCTAAGGCTAACATTATAAAATGAATGCTTGATTTACAAAATAGTATTGGGTAATAACCAAAGAATTGTTTTTTTCATGATGTATATTACCATCTATCGAAGATACTAAGTCCTCTTTTAAGTATGATTGGCAAAAGAGCGAAGTTGCATCCTTTGGCAACTTAAAGATAATATATAAGCATTAGTCATTCCTCTGTTCTATGTTGCTAAATGTAATTTTACCACTAAGAGATGTTTTAACAATATTCCACATATCATCTAACTAAAGGTATTATTCCACAAACACCGTATAATGTAAAAGCGTTTCGAGACACTGTAAAAGGTCACATACAGCACTTGAGGAGATTGTATTCAAATCTGAGCGATGATTTGTCAAAGCTACCAGGTCATAATATCAGTAGATAGGTCTTGATTTTGATTTCAACTCTGAATTCTTTGTATATCAAATACGTCATCCTTTGGAAAATTTTATAAGTTTCTAGATGTAATTAAGAAATGACGGGTGATGTAAAAATGAAAATATTTACCAAGTTGTAAAGGCGAAATTGTCACCTAATTACCTTCATTTGAAGTATTTCGTAATGGAGCTATTTTGATAATATATGCTAGCCACCATAATGATTGTCTGTTTCTATTTTTTTTAAAGGTATTCACTTAAATGCCTTTTAAAGAAAATTAGGCAATTGATGATTAAAAATATAACCACGTTTGGAAATAGTGCCACTACTTGCACACTCTGTGCATGTAAAATCTACACTGTTCATTTTAAAAAAGGCTTTGTTTTGAAGGTTTTTTTTTTTTTTTTTTTTTTTTCTTTTTTTTTTATACCTTGAGTGTTTAACCTTCAACATTTAATCAGCAAGAAATAGAAAGGAG
>NC_090726.1:16162457-16169957 GCF_036898095.1 Palaemon carinicauda | reverse complement strand
AATAGATTAATAAAAGTACTTCTAAGCTCTGAATATTTGACGAGGAAACTAAATATAGATATTAAATATGGACTTAATTTCTGGATGTAATATCACGATCCATCTGTTTCCCAGAATACTTCCTTTCTCAATTATGATCCATAATTTATGGAAACCGATGAAGTGAATATGATTTTTGATATATAACTATTTTGCTGCTTGAGAATATGAACAATCCAAAAAAGGTAAAAATTTTAAACGTCCTATTACCTGAATTTTTTTGCATATAACCTATGTAAATATAGGTTAAAAAGGTAATAAACAAAAAGATTATAAAAGAAATTTGCTTTAAATCATGCTCACATAAATCAGCTAATGGGACACTCAAAAAGAACACTTTTGTTAATGAGAAGAACTATAGTGAATAGAACGTTTCAATATGGCAATTCGCAAAGAGCAGCTGTGAAATGTCCAGAAGGTCTTGGATGTAGGTTGGCGTTTTTTTTTTTTTTTTTTTTTTTTTTTTTTTTTTTTTTTTTTTTTTTAAAAACCCTATCACGTAGTTCAAATAACACAGCTGAAGGACATTTTTTATTTCACCAATAGTTAATGGGAAAAACCTTTTAGAGAGAAAACTGTGATAAATGTTTCGTTTTGCCTTTTATTTGTGTATATATATATATATATATATATATATATATATATATATATATATATATATATATATATATATATATATATATATATATATATATATATATATATATATATATATATATTTTTGGGTGAGATGGCCATGTTGTCCTGATGGAAGTTCCTATAGGGTAGCTTCCTAGGGTATATCACAACTACGGCGATATTCCTAGAGAATTTACCTTAAGGTACCCAGAATTCTAACTCCTGGAGCGAATATCCCTAATGAAAGGGATATAGCGACATATCAGAGGACGTATTCTTGACACGCCACATGGCAATCTGCACCCCAAACAGAGATAACACATTGAGGGGTCAATTGGCAAGAAACGAAAACGGGAAAGAAAAAGGAGGAGCCGCTCCCAAGGCTCCCTCTTCTCCAGTTTCGTAAGCGTGCCTGGCGCCAATCCTGGCGCCATCTGTATATCTTTTTGCGTAGCTTAACAACTCGGTGTTTTTTCCTGTGTTTCTCGCAAATCTTGGATTTATTCAGCTTTTCATGGCTTCTCCAACTTCGTCGGCCTCTGATAAGTTGAGTACCATTTCTTTTATGTATAAATGTAGGCTCTTGGTAAATTTTTATGTGATTAATAGTATTAATCTTTGTTACAAGAGCCGTTGCCTACCACAGGCGTCATGGACGCTGTCGCTCGCTAGGTATGAGTTTTAGTTAGCCAGAGCGACATTCCCGGTTTTTTTGCTTTAATAAATTTTAGCTATTTAGCGTTACATAGGATTTCCTTTCGTGCTTTAGTATTATTTTGGCGAAGTATTCACCAACTCTGGCCTACGCTAGGCCATGTAGCCTAGTCGTTTGGTCCTAGTACTTCCTGCATGATTTTGGAATTCCGAGTGTATTAAAATTTTATTGAAGCTTTAGATTGTTTTTTATACATTTAAGATTATGTTGAATATTTCCAAGATAGTATACGAGTAAGTTTCGGTGATTTAGGTAATCGATTCTCTTGGTGCCTAGGCTAAGTTGCTTATGGAGCCTTAGTATACTTTCTCATACTCCCCGGTTGCTTTCTTTTCTTCGGAGAAGGTATGCAATCCCTTTCCCTCTGTTTAAGCCTTGGGCTTATCCCTAAGTGGTTTATCTGAATTAACTTTCGATAAAACTATACTGGGGTGTTACTGTACCTTCCTAGTCCAGTAAGTCTGGTTTCAGAGAGGGACAGAACAACAGAGTTTTTAGTCTGAGTCTGTGTTTGTCTGGCTTGGGGTAGAGTCTCCCTCGCTGGCCTGACACAGACATAGGAGGCTTAGCCTCCTTAGGTCACTACCGAAGGTTTCTGTACGAGATGATTCCTTCTTTTGTGATCTAGCAGACTAGTCCTTGTTGCTATTCTTGGTGGGAGGATAAGATCCTTTCCCTGGGAGTAGCAACACCTTCCTTGCTTTGGTTCTTTGGGAGCTGGCAAGTATTGCTGGTCTCCCTCCTTGGATCTCCCTTAGGCTAGGATGAGTTTTCTTGGCTGCGGGTGATCCTTCACTAAAGCAAGGTAGGTAGGACCCTCTTTTGTCCCTTCCCCCTCTATCTCCGTAATGGCCTAGCCATTACAGTACTGTACGTCATTCTACATCTGGACCTAGGATAGGTTAGGATGTGGAATTGACTCAGTCCCTTGCCGGCCGGCAGAGTCTGCCGGTTGGCAAGGGTCTTCTGCTTGAGTGCTGCCCGGACCTCCCTTGGTCCCTCATCCATGCCTGCCTGTAGAGCCAGACGGCATTGGTCAGGAAGCCTGAATTAGATTCTCCCCTTCCTTTTATGCACTCTTTCGGATTGCCGGGCTTGGAGGTAGTTTACGCTCTTATCCCGGCATCCATTCTGTTTTCTTCTAGTGCTGTACCCGACCCGACTGCCGGCCTATGAGGCCGGCAGCCGGGCAGTCGTAGTCCTCTGGTTCTTTTGCTGCTGGCTGGCATCGGTTGTTTACCTTTTCCGGCCGGCTAATGTCAGCCCTTGTCTGCCAGTCGCTAGGAGCAGTGGCCGGCAGCCGGGTGCTACCTTGTGTAGCCGACATTGGCTGTTGCCGGCCGGCAGTTACTACCGGCCGGCACATGCATTTGAACCAGCGTTCTGCCGCCTTATAGCTGTTAAGTAGTATACTTTAAAGCTAGTTATGGTGTGTGCCGCACATAACCTTCTATACTGTACCAGTATTCTTCAGTATAACATATACTGTAGGAAGAAAACTATAGTATAAGTTTTGGTTCAGCACTGTGTGTTCTAACACTTTTGTGTTGTCTTGCACAGCCCTTTGGTGTTGCCTTACAGATAAGAAAGTGAGTTCTTTCTTGTCTATTATCCGGGATTTTAAAATCATTGCTTAGGTGTGAGCTCCACCTGTTTCCTCTGGAAACTTTTCATTGGTTATTCTAGAAGAGATTAACCATACGATTTTATTATCTGGAAGGCTGCAACAATTGGTTGTGCGGGGAAAACACAAGTGTGTGTCTTTCCTTTCTGATTTGTTATGCTAACTGTGCATATCCAGTGATACATAGTTCACTTGATACTCCTGGAAATTTCTTCTCTTTGCAGGAGGTACGTCCGAAGTGCGGAAGTGCTTTCTGCAACGTCCGCAGTAAGAACTTCTGCGGACATGAGTTATGTAGGAGGCACGCAGCATGCGCTGTCTCCAAGGGTGATCTCTGGTATTGGGACCCCCAGGTATGTACCGTGTGCTCTAACCTGATTACTGAGGCTTTTGATTCCCCTAGGACAGCAGAATCAAGGGATATAGCTAGGGAGAGGCTTCGCACCTGGGTAAGGGGCTTCCAGAAGAACACCTCTGGACCTTATCTTCCAAGTGAGAAGATGAGGGCTTACCTTTTCCCTAGGGCATCAGTTGATGCAGTGATTCCCCAGCCTCAAGAGGAGATCCCTCTAGTTCCGATCCATGTGGATGCTGAAGTCGCGGTCGCCTTGCAAGACATCCAGTTGGACGACAGGATGTCAGACGTGTCCGAGCGTTTGGAGGAAGACCTCCTGGCAGGAGGCCAGGATGAAGATCAAGCCCCAGACATTGTAGAGGAAGAAGCCGACGAGGTGTCGGCTGCTCCGGTTCTGATCCCTGAACCTATTCCCTCAACATCGTCCGTTCTCCCAGTAGGGCTGGGACAGGCCCTCTCCTCCATTGTTGGAATGATCCAACAAATGCAGAAGGAGAATATGGAGAAGGCGGCTGCAATGGAACTGCAGATGCAGAAGCTTGCAGCATCACGTGGGCCCCAGAAAAGGCTCAATGTGAAAGACCTTCCCTTGTGCTCAGATGCTAATCCGTGGAGATATGCTGAGCACATGCCGATGACGACTGGAAAGATCGTCATGTCAGATAAACTGGGTTCAGTTCCCCTTGAGGAGGTGGAATTCTGGCCCAGCAAAGGGTCATATCCGGACTGTTATGTCCGGTTGAGGAAGGAACCAGCTTCAAAGTAGGAGACAGAGCCGAAGGAGGTCATAGTGATGGATCATGCTAAGGCTCAAGCTTTGCTTTCATCTTCGATGAAAGAGAGGGGCTTCACAAACTCAAAGGTAGCTGCATTGAGTAAGAAGCTCCCTTCCTGTGTGTCCTCTCCTGCTAGAGCCTTCCCCTTTTTGCAGAAAGGGTTTGCGGCTGTTTTAAAAGCAGTCGAGGCTGGCAAGCCTTGCCCCTCCCTGGAGGAGTGTAAACCCTTGTCGCTGGCCCTACCCATGGACCACAAGGACTGGAAGGACGTCCATCTTACCTTCTCAGTCGGGAAGTTGGAGGCTGATATTGCCGGACGTCAGTTCGGCGAGAACCTCCCTAAACTGTCTGACTTTCTTTTGCGGAGAGAGCTCGAGACAAAAGAAAGACTGGCTGCCTCAATGTCTCTTCAGACCACTCTTGAGACGATGGCAAGTGACCCCAAGGTCCATGAAATGTTCATGGTAGTGGCCAAGACTCATCTGGCCACAGTGACAAAGGATCTTTACAGCTTCGTCAGGGCGAGGAGAGCTTGTAGGGAGTTCGTGTTCACCTCGGCTACGGTGAGGCACGAGCCAAGGAAACTAATCTCCTCCAACATTTGGGGCAAAGACCTTTTCCCTAGCGAATTGGTCAAAGAATAGAAATCTTCTCCAGAAGTGGGGCCTGTCTATCAAGAGAATGTCTTCCCCGGATGAGGGTCCCCCACCAAAGAGGAAGACTAAAAGAACTAGGCTACCATCTCGGCCAGCCAAGCCAGTTGAACAGCAACAGCAACAGCAATTGCCGATGCCTTCAGTGCCCCAGATGGTGGCACAAACCCCGACCACTTTCCAGTGGGTACCCCAGGCCGTGTCGACGCAGTCCCCGGCATTCAACCCAACGTTCGAAGGGCAGTCAACTTCCTTCCGAGCAAAGCCTAGAGGAACAGCCAGAGGCTCGTCTAGGCGCCCCTCAAGGGGAAGGGGATTCAGGGGTGGTCGCGGTCAGGGAGGCAAGACCTCTGGACAACAGTCCAAGTGAGGTGATTCCGGTAGGAGGGAGACTAAGAATTTTCGGGATCGGTGGACCTTCGATCCCTGGGCCCACAGCCTACTCAAGAATGGACTGGGCTGGAGCTGGTACAGCACTCCACCCCCGTGCCCTCGCTTTTTCCAACACTCCACCCCCGTTCTGGAGGAGTACATCCAAGATTTGTTGGAGGAATAAAGTGATCCGAAGGGTAAAGTCCATCAAATTCCAAGGGAAGCTGTTTTGTGGTCCCAAGAAGGACTCGGGAAAAACTCAGAGTCATTCTGTACTTGTCACCACTCAACAAGTTCATAGTGAACTGCAAGTTCAAGATGCTAACACTGCAACACATAAGGACCTTACTGCCCAAGAGGGCATATACCGTCTCTATAGACTTGTCAGACGCCTATTGGCACGTTTCAATCAACCGTCGACTCTCCCCCTACCTAGGGTTCAAGCTACATCGAAGACTCTACGCCTTCAGAGCCATGCCATTCGGGCTAAATATAGCTCCAAGGATCTTCACGATGCTTGCGAGCGTAGCTCTCAAGCAATTACGTCTAAAGGGAATTTAGGTAGTAGCCTACCTGGATGACTGGCTGGTGTGGGCAGCATCCAAGACAGAATGCTTGCAAGCTTCCATTTATGCGATCCAGTTCCTAGAGTTTCTAGGCTTCAAGATCAACAGAAAAAAGTCTCGACTTTCTCCATCTCAAAAGTTCCAGTGGATGGGAATCCACTGGGACCTAATGTCACACCGTTTCTCCATCCCGGCGAAGAAAGGAAGGAGATAGAGGGGTCTGTCAAGAGACTTCTAGATTCCGAAAGGATATCAAGACGCGAGCAGGAGAGAGTACTGGGTTCTCTCCAGTTTGCTTCGGTGACAGACCCGGTGCTAAGAGCACAGCTAAAGGATGCAACCGGAGTTTGAAGAAGTTATGCATCAAACGCGCGAAGAGATCTGAGAAGACCAGTTCCGTTTCGTCTACGTACTCTTCTCAGGCCTTGGTCCCAAGCCAGACATCTAAAGAAGTCGGTTCTTCTTCAGCCACCTCCCCCGTCGGTGACAATTCACTCAGACGCCTCGAAGGAGGGATGGGGAGGTCACTCTCATCGGAAAAAAGGCCAGGGGACTTGGTCCAAGCTATTCAAGACCTTTCTCATAAACTTTCTAAAAGCTATGGCAGTGTTCCTTACCTTAAAAAAAGTCTCCCCGCGTCACTTGATACACATATAGTGGGTGCTGGACAGCGAGGTAGTTGTGAGATGCTTGAATCGGCATGGATCAAGGCCACCACCTCTCAACCAGGTGATGTTGGCCATCTTCCGATTGGCGGAATGTGACAGCGGACGCTCTATCCAGGTTCACACCGATAGAGTCGGAATGGTCTCTAGACGCAGGATCATTCTCCTTCATCTTGAGTCAAGTCCCAGAACTGCAGGTAGACCTCTTTGCGACGAAAGACAACAAGAAGTTGCCTCTGTACATGTCCCCGTACGAGGACCCCTTAGCGGAAGCAGTGGACGCGATGTCCCTCGACTGGAACAGATGGTCCAGGAATTATCTGTTCCCTCCTCACAACCTTCTGTTGAGGGTCCTCAACAAACTGAGATCCTTCAGGGTAGCAGCAATAGTGGCCCACAAGTGGCCGAACAGCGTGTGGTTCCCCCTGGCATTGGAACTACGGCTGAAGTTTCTACCGCTAACAGATCCAGTTCTGACCCAGCGAGTCCAGAAGTCTACTGTCTGCGCTTCATTACAGAAAACCCGGACCCTGCAGCTCATAATTTTGTCTCCCTAGCGGTGAGAAAGCGTTTCGGGATTTTGAAAGCCAGCATAGACTTCCTAGAGGAATGTATGTGCAAATCTACTAGAAGGAAATAAAGTTTCGAAAGCCTGCGCTAGGCTCAGACCTTCAGCACCTCCAAAGCCCATTTCATGGTTATTAGACAAAGTTCTTCATTTCACTTCTCTGTTGAGCAATGAGGAGGGTGCGTTAAAGGATTTGACCCAAAAAGTTATTTTCCTATTTGCACTCACGTCCGGGGCCAGGGTTAGTGAGATTGTAGCCCTCACGAGAGAGGAAGGTCGTGTTCAGTTCCTGGATGGGGGAGAACTGAACCTGTTTCCGGAGCCTACTTTTCTCGCCAAGAATGAGTTACCCACCAACAGGTGGGGTCCCTGGAGAATCTGCCCTCTGAAAGAAGATGCATCTCTATGTCCAGTAGAATGCCTAAAGGTCTATCTTCATAGAACTTCAGACTTCAAGGGGGGTCAACTATTCAGGGGAGAAACATCAGGCTCAAATTTATCACTGAATCAACTCAGGGCGAAAAATCACATATTTTATTGGCAGAGCGG
>NC_090726.1:16108479-16123479 GCF_036898095.1 Palaemon carinicauda | reverse complement strand
TTTTACCAAGGATATTTAATAAAATTGACATAAGTATTACATATATTTGTTGCAAAATGTAACAGTACATACAAAAACTATGCAATGGCTACCAAAAACCTATTGAGACATCCTCTGAACCCATCTGTGACCCATAATGTTCGTTCATTTCCACCCGGTAACCTAGAAATATTGTATGTCTCCCTAGGGGAAAATAAGGCTCACGCTGAGTTTCCCACACCCATAAAATTGTTTTACACGCCAATCTTGTAAAGTCAAGGAAACGTACCGTCCAATAATAATTATAATTATAACAATAGCAGTTTTCAATGGTACCCCAGAGTGATGTTTTAGTTCATATTAATGCTAGTAGGGTGATCTATCTATTAACTTATATGACATTAATGATTATACGATATTGTATTTGGTAAAGAACTAAAGTGTGAGATCGATATATTTAGGTTATATATATATATATATATATATATATATATATATATATATATATATATATGTGTGTGTGTATATATATACATATATACATATATATATATATATATATATATATATATATATATATATATATATATATATATATATATATATATATATATATATATATATATATATATATATATATATATATATATACATATACATAAACACACACATACCCACATACACACACACACACACACACACACACATATATATATATATATATATATATATATATATATATATATATATATATATATATATATATATATATATAAACAAATAGGGATATTCTTTCAATAATACACTTTAATGTCCATTCAAGGATCCGAACCTATAGACAATACAAATATCATTAAAACTTTGGACATTTTTCCATATCTTGGTCGATTAAGTTAAATATCTAAGAATCAATCTTATTTCAATCAGTAATAGTTTTCGATTCGTTGGCTGAGGAAAAAAAAAAAACATTCATCACTAAGGAAATTTCTCTTAAGGTCTGAGATGACGTGACAGAGCAAAGTGAGAATTAAAGAGACTTGGGTTTACTATTGAAATTGAAGTATTGACAAAAAATGCGGATTTGTTGATGTGGGTACATTAAGTTAACAATACACTTTAATGACTATGTTGTAGTTCTTTTAGTCGACTAGAAGCCATTCCAACTAGCTAGAAAGGATTCGGGACTATTCACGTTATTTCTGATAGATTCTTGGGGAACCGAAGTTGTATTGTGAAAATAGAAAATCTCGATGTAAGTATATATGCATGCTTATCATGAAAAATATACATTATTTGTTATGAAAAAATCTTTAGCATAAAAAAATATTATTTATAAAATTACTAATAAAATTAAGAGATTTCAAACTACACAACTTTAACCCACTCTCATGAACACAGATAATTCTCTGAAAATAACTCTTTGTGTAGTTTCGTATAACAATAAACAACCGTAACTGTTTCTCTCAAAATGTCAAACAGCCAATTATAGCTTTATATGCGACCAGCTGTTTGCTCTCAAATTGCTCTAAGCAAACACAAGTGGATGGTAAGTTTTCAGATAATCCTTAGTTTTGTCAAACGCAAGAAATTAAGTTCCAGTAAATATGTCAACTCGGGATACAACCGCTTCGTTGTCAAGCGAAGGTGGGGGAAGTCAAGAAAGCGAAGAGCAAACTGAAAGGGAAGACAATGAGACAGTTGAAGAAACGGAAGAAGGAGAAGGAACTCCCGGCCTGCTACACATAGTAACGCCTGACCGTCTACGTGAGATTGGACAACAAGCGACCTGGTCCGTGTCATCTTGCAAGCTCGGGTTTGACGTTGCAAAGCTGACCGATGATTCTGTCGATACCTACTGGCAGTCGGATGGGCTTCCACCTCATCTAGTCAGTATGCAATTCCAGAGGAAAATGAAAGTCGAGGGCGTCTGGATATACTTACAATACAGTAGGGACAAAAGCTATACTCCCAATAGGATATCCATTAGGTCTGGGACCCACTTCAATGATCTGCAAGAAATAAAAGTGGTAGATTTCGTCAAACCGAACGGGTGGTTCTTCATTCCTCTAAATGATGTCAGTGAATTTCCCTTTCGTACTTTTATGCTACAACTCGCCATTTTAACCAATCACGATTATGGACAGGACGCACGCATACGTCAGATGAAAATTCATTCTCCCGTTGAAATGCCAGTTGTAGCAATTGACTGCCAAGGGTCTTTTACCTCGCCCACTTTTAAGATGTACTCATACATCAGGTAATTGTTTTATGCAAATTTTTAGTTTTAATATTTTTTTTTTCAATTATACTTTGGCCTCTTCTTTCATCATATTGCCTTTTAAGAATTAGAATCTATATACCAATTTTGTCATGTTTTCTGATTCAATTGTTTTTATAGTAGTTAAGTCTTTATATTTTCGTTCACTATTTCTGTGATAAGGAAGAAAAGTATCCTGTTGAAAAAGAATGCTCTTTTGACTTTTGCAAACTATCAACATGGACATATCTCTGTACATTTCTTGGCATCATTTATTTCATTCTGACTTACCAGAAAAAGTTATTTTAGAACCATTCTACTGAAATTTGTACGTTCATAGAAAAACTATTTTGGAGTGTTAATTTCGGCACTGGTTGCTAGGAATATAGGTTCATTTGATATATATTACATTGCTAATTAGTGTCAACATACAGCTTTTGGTATATATACCATATATTATAATTTCTACACAAGCAATTCTCTGTACTAGCTATATATCTTCATGTCCTTTGTTTTTAACTACATATCAAGCGGTTACTGTTAATGACACATTCAGTTTTTATTTCTATGAGGGGGTAATTGGATTTTGTACTTTGTTTCCGTAAGTTATTTTAGAAAGTTCCTTGTGTCTAATAAGAGGTACTTTGAATGAAAAAAGTAATTTCAACTTTATGGCCAAGATTAGATTTTAATTGTGGTGAGTAAGAAAAATAGCAATGTTATCTAAATAGAAAACTGATTTTTATTTGAAATGTAAAATATGAATCTTCTTTATTTATTTTTTTAGTTGGGAGAATAAGGCTCTCTAATAAGAGGAGAAAACTTGCTTCTGTTAGGAGAGAAAAACAATCTTGTTTTTGCAGAAGTAAAATCTCTCTTGTGATGAAATATGAGAAATCTTGGTTGTGTTAAGAGGAAACATCACTGTTTTCTTAAACGGGGAGACCTACTGTAATTTTGTTAACATGATAAATCATGATTGCGTTAAGATGATAAATCGTGATTGTGTTGAAGACGAGAAATAATGATTATGTTAAGAAGATATATCTATTGTAAAATGGTTAGACATTTTCATTTCGTGAAATTGAGAGCTCATTAATGTATTATACCAGGAGAAATCTTTATCTTTTCGAGTGGGGAGAAATCTTTTGTTTTTTAATGAAGAGAAATTTTAATTGTTTTAAATGGGGCGAAATCTAAATTGTTTTAAATGAGGAGAGAAACTTGTTTTAAATTAATTGAAATATTGTTTTAGATGAGGACACCTCTTTTATTATTCTAAGTGAGGAGTAATTGTGATTGTTTAGAATGAAGTAATATGTTTATGGTTTCAAATATGGAGAAATTAGCTTCTTATTTTAATTGAAGTATTCAAGAAACTACTTGTTTCTTTATGTCAATATGTATTGTAATTCAGTTTGCCTTTTATATTATTAGAATTTTTTTTTATGTTATATTGTGGTAAATTATTCCTTTTTACTTAGTCAATTGTATTTGGTAGTAGTTATATAAAATTTTTCTTAGTATTATGAAGAATGAAACTACGAAAATAAATGTGACCTTTTAAAAAACTTATGTTAGCCATAGAAAAGATTAAAATATAAAGTATAATGATTATTGTATTTATCACCTTTCATATTTTCCATAATTCCAGTTTTGTATCTAGATAAAAAGATTGTAGTATGGTTTGTATTTTATGATACACATCAAAGGTATCAAAATTATTTGTACATATAATCACTCCACTGTTAGAAGAGTATAAAAAATTCTCTAAAAAATTGTTTGTGTAGCAAAGAAGGCTGGTAATGAAGTGTGATGAAACTAGTGGATATTTTTCCCTGTTGGAGCCCTTGGGCTTATAGCATCTTGCTTCTCAAATCATGGTTATAGTTTAACTAATAATAATAATAAAAGAAGAAGAAGAAGAATCTTAGTTTTAAATTTTACCAACCCAATCATAAAAAACGGATTTTGAGCGAAGCGAAAAATCTATTTTTGGGTGAGATGGCCATGTCATCCTGATGGAAGTTCCTATAGGGTAGCTTCCTAGGGTATATTACAACTACGGCGATATTCCCAGAGAATTTACCTTAAGGTACCAGAATTCTAACTCCTGGAGCGAATATCCCTCCTGAAAGGGATATCGCGACATATCAGAGGACGTATTCTTGACACGCCACATGGCAATCTGCATCCTAGACAGAGAATTCGTCTCGTAGGAGGCGATTGGCAAGAAACGAATTCGGGAAAGAAAAAGGGGGGAGCCGCTCCCAAGGCTCCCTATCATCCGATTCGTATGCGTGCCTGGCGCCAATTCTGGTGCCATCTGTATTCCTTGTAGCGTACACGAGGTGCTACAGATACTTTATGTAGGGAGGGGTCCTACAGCCCTTTCTTAGAAAGGCAAGGGCGGGTCCATCAGGACGACATGGCCATCTCACCCAAAAATAGATTTTTCGCTTGCTCAAAATCCGTTTTTTGGGCTCAAGCCATGTCGTCCTGATGGAAGTATACCAGAGCATTACTGTATCTGTGGATTCTCAGAACGTGCCGTACTCCCCGGAGGTAATTTTCCCCGGTCGACTAGACCTAGCGACCTAAGATGTTACCGTTATACATCTTTTCAACTAACTATAAACTATGTTAGAGCTTCCTGCCCCCTACAGGGAAGAGTCCTACTAGACTCTGGAAAAGTCTCGAAGAGTACATATACCTATGTATGAATACCAGGCAAGCAAATATAGTGGTCTCGCCCTATATTAAGTAAAGCATATTTTGTAAAGAACCACTGCGTCAATATATATTGACCAGTAATCCGCACAATACTTGTATTGGACAAAGGTTTATATCCGCATAGGAAGAAACTAAAAAACCGCCCTCGTCCCTTTATGGGACGGAGTCCTCCCATTAGGGGACTACATAAACCAATGCAACATAGCTTGCATAAAAGAACAATTCTATTAGAATTATCCCAGATAAGGTATATAGAATAAATGCTCAATTATACCAATAAATTGACACAGGTGAAAGAGACGCAAGGTTCTCAAGAACAAGTTTATTGACAGACAATAAATAGACAGGTTAACAACAATTATATATGTATATATATAAAAAGAGGATAACCCAAAACTTTAAGCATAAGTATGATAGTAAACAGAACTTGTTTATCTGAAAGAAAAAACATTAAATGCCACTTTTTTGAGATACCGAGGTATCAAGTCATAAAAGTCTGTATTACAAATCACTCACATTAGCGTTAGAAACGCTCGGCACACATGTCTGCACTTATGCTAGGTTCACCTTTGAAAAAGGAACAGTCTATGTGGGCACTCGGTGCCCTCATTTAGTTTGTAGTACAGTATGTACCTACACACTCACCCTGGACTTAATCGTCCCAATTAAGACCACTGTTCCTCGCAGAGTTAAACAGTAGGGTTAACCACACGACCCACTGCTACCACAGATCTCTTTAGTTCCTCTACTTGCTTCGCATAGTGGCGAAAGAACACTCTGGAAGACTTTCAGCCCGTGTATGAACGGAGATGTTCAAAATCCATACAATCAAAGAGATTTAGGGATGAGGCAACTTTCCTCGGATCGTGACCTGCGGGTGTACTGTCAGGATCCGCTCTGCGAATAAAATATGTGATTTTTGCTCTGAGTTGATTCAGAGATAAATTTGAGCCTGATGTTTCTCCCCTGAATAGTTGACCACCCTTGAAGTCTGAAGTTCTACGAAGATAGACCTTTAGGCATTCTACTGGACATAGAGATGCATCTTCCTTCAGAGGGCAGATTCTCCAGGGACCCCACCTGTTGGTGGGTAACTCATTCTTGGCGAGAAACGTAGGATCCGGAAACAGGTTCAGTTCCCCCCCATCCAGGAAATGAACACGACCTCCCTCTCTCGAGAGGGCTACGATCTCACTAACCCTGGCCCCGGACGCGAGTGCAAATAGGAAAATAACTTTTTGTGTCAAATCCTTTAACGCACATTCTTCATTGCTCAACAGGGAGGCGAAATGAAGAACTTTGTCAAAAAACCATGAGATGGGCTTTGGAGGTGCTGAAGGTCTGAGCCTAGCGCAGGCTTTCGGAACTTTATTAAAGATCTCGTTACCTAGGTCGATCTGGAAGGCAAATAAAATGGGTCTCATCAAAGCAGATTTACACACTGAAATCGTGTTAGCTGCCAACCCTTGACCATGGAGGTGGATGAAGAAAGATAAGCAGAAGTCTGTTGAGATCTCCTGCGGATTCTTTGCCTTTACAGAGGCCACCCATTTTCTCCAAGATGACTCATATTGCCTTCTAGTTGATTTGCACTTATTTTCCTCTAGGAAGTCTATGCTGGCTTTCGAAATCCCAAAACGCTTTCTCACCGCAAGGGAGAGAAAATCATGAGCTGCAGGGTCCGGGTTTTCTGTAATGAAGCGCAGACAGTCGACTTCTGCACTCGCTGGGTCAGAACTGGATGTGGTAGTGGCACAAACTTCAGCTGTAGTTCCAACGCCAAGGGGAACCACATGCTGTTCGGCCACTTGTGGGCCACTATTGCCGCTACCCCCTTGAAGGATCTCAGTTTGTTGAGGACCCTCAACAGAAGGTTGTGAGGGGGGAACAGATAAATCCTGGACCATCTGTTCCAGTCGAGGGACATCGCGTCCACTGCTTCCGCTAAGGGGTCCTCGTACGGGGACACGTACAGGGGCAACTTTTTGTTGTCTTTCGTCGCAAAGATGTCTATCTGCAGTTCTGGGACTTGATTCAGAATGAAGGAGAATGATCCTGCGTCTAAGGACCATTCCGACTCTATCGGTGTGAACCTGGATAGAGCATCCGCTGTCACGTTGCGGACTCCTTGAAGGTGAACTGCCGACAGGTACCACTTCTTCTTTTCCGCCAATCGGAAAATGGCCAACATCACCTGGTTGAGAGGTGGTGACCTCGACCCTTGTCGATTCAAGCATCTCACAACCACCTTGCTGTCCATCACCAATCTTATGTGGATCGAGTGACGCAGGGAGACTTTCTTTAAGGTAAGGAGCACTGCCATAGCTTCTAGAAAGTTTATGTGAAAGGTCCTGAATAGCTTGGACCAAGTCCAATGGACTTTTTTCCGATGAGAGTGACCTCCCCATCCCTCCTTTGAGGCGTCTGAGTGAATCGTCATCGACGGGGGAGGTGGCTGAAGAAGAACAGACATCTTTAGATGTCTGGCTTGGGACCAAGGCCTGAGAAGAATACGTAGCCGAGGCAGCACTGGTCTTCTCAGATCTCTTCGCGCGTTTGATGCATACCTTCTCCAAACTCCGGTTGCATCCTTTAGCTGTGCTCTTAGCACTGGGTCTGTCACCGAAGCAAACTGGAGAGAGCCTAGTACCCTCTCCTGTTCGCGTCTTGATATCCTTTCGGAATCTAGAAGTCTCTTGACAGAACCCGCTATCTCCTTCCTTTTCTTCGCCGGGATGGAGAAACAGTGTGACAAAAGGTCCCAGTGGATTCCCAGCCACTGGAACTTTTGGGATGGAGAAAGTCGAGACTTTTTTCTGTTGATCTTGAAGCCTAGGTACTCTAGGAACTGGATCACCTGACTGGAAGCTTGCAAGCATTCTGTCTCGGATGCTGCCCACACCAGCCAGTCGTCCAGGTAGGCTACTACCTGAATTCCCTTTAGGCGTAATTGTTTGAGAGCTGCGCTCGCAAGCTTCGTGAAAATCCTTGGGGCTATGTTTAGCCCGAATGGCATGGCTCTGAAGGCGTATAGTCTCCGTTGTAGCCTGAACCCTAGGTAGGGGGAGAGTCGACGGCTGATTGGAATGTGCCAATAGGCGTCTGACAAGTCTATAGAGACTGAGTATGCCCTCTTGGGCAGTAAGGTCCTTATGTGTTGCAGTGTTAGCATTTTGAATTTGCAATTCACTATGAACTTGTTGAGTGGTGACAAGTCCAGAATGACTCTGAGCTTTTCCGAGTCTTTCTTGGGAACACAAAACAGCCTCCCTTGGAATTTGATGGACTTCACCTTTCGGATCACCTTTTTCTCCAACAGTTCTTGAACGTACTCCTCCAGAACGGGGGTGGAGTGTTGGAAAAACCGAAGGCACGGGGGTGGAGTGCTGTACCAGCTCCAGCCCAGTCCATTCTTGAGTAGGCTTTGGGCCCAGGGATCGAAGGTCTAACGATCCCAAAATTTCATCAGTCTCCCTCCTACCGGTATCATTTCACTTGGACTGACGTCCTGAGGTCTTGCCTCCCTGACCACGACCACCTCTGAATCCCCTTCCCCTTGAGGGGCACCTAGACGAGCCTCTGGCTGCTCCTCTAGGCTTTGCTCGAAAGGAAGAAGACTGTCCTTCGAACGTTGGGGTGAATGCCGTGGACTGACCCGGCACAGCCTGGGGTACCCACTGAAAAGTGGTCGGGGTTTGTGCCACCATCTGGGGCACTGGAGGCAATGGCAATTGCAGTTGCTGTTGCTGTCTAGAGGGCTTGGCTGGCTGAGACGGTAGCCTAGTCCTCATATTCTTCCTCTTTGGTTGAGGACCCTCATCCGGGGAAGACTTTCTTTTGATAGCCAGGCCCCACTTCTGGAGAAGGTTTCTATTCTCCACGGCGGCCTTATCAACAACTTCTTTGACCACATCGGTAGGGAAAAGGTCTTTTCCCCAAATGTTGGAGGAGATTAACTTCCTTGGCTCGTGCCTCACCGTAGCCCCGGTGAACACGAACTCCGTACAAGCTCTCTTCGCCTTGACGAAGCCATAAAGGTCCTTCGTCACTGTGGCTAGGTGAGTCTTAGCCACCACCATGAACATTTCATGGACCTTGGGGTCACTTGGCATCGTCTCAAGAGTAGTCTGAAGAGACATTGAGGCAGCCAGTCTTTCTTTTGTCTCGAACTCTCTTCGTAAAAGAAAGTCAGACAGCTTGGGGAGGTCCTCGCCGAATTGCCGTCCGGCAATATCAGTCTCCAACTTTCCCACTGAGAACGTCAGATGGACGTCCTTCCAGTCTTTGTGGTCCATAGGCAGGGCCAGCGACAAGGGTTTACACTCCTCCAGGGAGGGGCAAGGCTTGCCGGCCTCGACTGCCTTTAGGACAGCCGCAAACCCTTTCTGTAAAAAGGGGAAGGCTCTAGCAGGAGAGGACACAAAAGAAGGGAGCTTCTTGCTCAATGCAGCTACCTTCGAGTTAGAGAAGCCCCTCTCCTTCATCGAGGATGAAAGTAGGGCTTGAGCCTTAGCGTGGTCCATGACTATGACCTCCTTCGGCTCTGTCTCCTCCCTTGAAGCTGGTTCTTTTCTCAGCCGGACATAGCAGTCCGGATATGATGCCTTGCTGGGCCAGAATTCCACCTCCTCTAGGGGAACTGAACCCAGCTTATCCGAGATGACGATCTTTCCAGTCGTCATCGGCATGTGCTCAGCATACCTCCATGGGTTAGCATCTGAGCACAAGGGAAGGTCTTTCACATTGAGCCTTTTCCGGGGCCCATGTGATTCTGCAAGGGACTGCATCCGCAGTTCCATAGCAGCCGCCTTCTCCTGATTCTCCTTCTGCATTTGTTGGATCATTCCAACAATCGAAGAGAGGGCCTGTCCCAGCTCTACTGGGAGACCGGCCGATGTTGAGGGAATAGGCTCCGGAATCTGAACCGGAGTAGCCGACACCTTGTCGACCTCATCCTCTACGACGTCCGGGGCTTGAACTTCATCCTGACCTTCTGCCAGGAGGTCTTCTTCCAAACGCTCGTCCACGTCAGACATCCTGTCATCTAACTGGATGTCTTGCATCGCCACTGCGACTTCAACGTCCACCTGGACTTGATCTTGGGGGATCTCCTCTTGAGGCTGGGGAATCACTGCATCAGCTGATGCCTTGGGAAAAAGATATGCCCTCATTTTCTCACTTGGAAGATAAGGGCCAGAGGTGTTCTTTTGGAAGCCCCTTACCCAGGTACGAAGCTTCTCCCTTTCTATGTCCCTTGATTCTGCCGTCCTAGGGGAATCAAAAGCCTCAGTAATCAGGTTAGTGCATACAGTACATACCTGGTGGGTCCCAATACTGGAGATCATCCTTGGAGACAGCGCATGCTGCGTGTCTCCTACAAAACTCATGTCCACAGAAGTACTTGCTGCGGACGTTGCAGAAAACATTTCCGCACTTCGGAGGGTCCTCCTGTAAAGAGAAGAAATTTCCATGAGTATCGAGTGAACTATGTATCACTGGATATGCATAGTATAGCATAACAATTCAGAAAGGAAAGACACACACTTGTGTTTCCCTCACAACCCATTGTTGCAGCCTTCCAGATAATAAAATCAAATGGTTAATCTCTTCTAGAGTAACCAATGCAAGGTTTCTAGAGGAAACAGGTGAAGCTCACACCTAAGCAATGATTTTAAGATCCTGGATAATAGACAGGAAAGAACTCACTTTCCTATCTGTAGGGCAACAGCAAAGGGATGTGCAAGAAAACACAAAAGTGTTAGAACACACAGTGCTGTACCAAAACCCATACCATAGTCTTCTTCTTACTGTATATGTTATACTGAAGAATACTAGTACAGTATAGGAGGATACGTGCCGGCTGGCACTTGCCGGCCGGCACACACCATAACTAGCTTTAAAGTATACTACTTAACAGCTATAAGGCAGCAGAACTCTGGTTCAAATGCATGTGCCGGCCGGCAGCAACTGCCGGCCGGCAACAGCCAATGTCGGCCGGCAATGGGTGCCGGCCGGCAACTACACAAGGTAGTACCCAGCTGCCGGCCACACTCTTGGTGACCGGCAGACAAGGGCTGACATAAGCCGGCCGGCAAAGATACAAGACCGATGCCAGCCGGCAGCAAAAGAACCAGAGGACTACACCTGCCTGGCTGCCGGCCTCATAGGCCGGCAGCCGGGTCGGGTACAGCACTAGAAGAAAAATAGAATGGATGCCGGGATAAGAGTGTACACTACCTCCAAGCCCGGCAATCCGAAAGAGTGCATATAAGGAAGGGGAGAATCTAATTCAGGCTTCCTGACCAATGCCGTCTGGCTCTACAGGCAGGCATGGATGAGGGACCAAGGGAGGTCCGGGCAGGACTCAAAATAAGACCCTTGCCGGCCGGCAGCTCTGCCGGCCGGCAAGGGGCTGAGTCAATTCCACATCCTAACCTAAACTAGGTCCAGATGTAGAACGACGTACAGTACTGTAATGGCTAGGCCATTACGGAGATAGAGGGGGAAGGGACACGAGGGTCCTACCAACCTTGCTTTAGTGACGGATCACCCGCAGCCAAGAAACTTATCTTAGCCTAAGGGAGATCTAAGGGGGAAGGCCAGCAATACTTGCCAGCTCCCAGAGCACCAAAGCAAGGAAGGTGTTGCTACTCCCAGTGAAAGAAACTTATCCTCCCCCGAGAACAGCAACAAGGACTAGTCTGGTAGATCACAAAAGAAGGAATCATATCCACAGAAACCTTCGGTAGTGACCTAAGGAGGCTAAGCCCCCTTTGTCTGTGTCAGGCCAGTGAGGGAGACTCTACCCCAAGCCAGACAAACACAGACTCAGACTAAAAAACTCTGTTGTTCTGTCCCTCTTTGAACCAGACTTACTGGAACAGGAAGGTACAGTAACACCCCAGTATAGTTTTATCGAAAATAAATTCGGAAAAAAACCACTTAGGGATAAGCCCAAGGCTTAAACAGAGGGAAAGGGATTGCATACCTTCTCCGAAGAAAAGAAAGCAACCGGGGAGCATGAGAAAGTATACTAAGGCTCCATAAGCAACTTAGCCTAGGCACCAAGAGAATCGATTACCTAAATCACCGAAACTCACTCGTATACTATCTTGGAAATATTCCACACAATCTTAAATGTATAAAACATAGCCTAAAGCTTCAGTAAAATTTTTATTACACTCGGAAAAAACAAAATCATGCATGAAGTACTAGGACCAAACGACTAGGCTACATGGCCTAGCGTAGGCCAGAATGGCGAATACTTCGCCAAAATAATACTAAGCACGAAGGAAATCCTATGTAATGCTAAATAGCTAAAATTTATTAAAGCAAAACAACCGGGAATGTCGCTCTGACTAACTAAACTTATACCTAGCGAGCGACAGCGTCCAGGACGCCTCCGGTAGGCTACGGCTCTTGTATCAAAGATTAATCCTATTAATCACTCAAAATTTTACCAAGAGCCTACATTTATACATAAAAGACATTATACTCAACTTATCAGAGGCCGACGAAGACGGAGAAGCCATGAAAAGTAGAATAAATCCAAGATTTGCGAGAAACACAGGAAAAAACACCGAGTTGTTAAGCTACGCAAAAAGGAATACAGATGGCGCCAGGCACGCATACGAATCGGATGATAGGGAGCCTTGGGAGCGGCTCCCCCCTTTTTCTTTCCCAAATTCGTTTCTTGCCAATCACCTCCTACGAGACGAAATCTCTGTCTAGGATGCAGATTGCCATGTGGCGTGTCAAGAATACGTCCTCTGATATGTCGCGATATCCCTTTCAGGAGGGATATTCGCTCCAGGAGTTAGAATTCTGGTACCTTAAGGTAAAGTCTCTGGGAATATCGCCGTAGTTGTAATATACCCTAGGAAGCTACCCTATAGGAACTTCCATCAGGACGACATGGCTTGAGCCCAAAAATATATTTTTCTTACTTAGAGACTTTGGGCTTATAGCATCTTGCGTTTCCAATCACGGTTATAGCTTAGCTTATAGTTATAGTAATATATGTATGTATATGGAGAGAGAGACAAATGAGAAATATTGAAACTAATCCTATCAAATAGAATTGAATTCGTTTTAATGACTGAAAAGTCTCTTTCTATATAAAATATTTCTATGTTTGTTCCAAATTGCGAAGATATTGAGAATAATTTTTTATGTATTTGAGTACCCGAAGGAATAAAACTAATAAAGATACAGGATATATAATTATATTATTCATGAAACAATCTGGTAATTTTGCAAATATAAAGGAAGATGATTGCCAGGAGGACAATGGAAAAGAGAGGAAATGATCATACAAAACTTAATTGTGAATTAGACTTGCTAGCTGTTGGTAATGTAATATTTTAGTCATATGATTTTCAAAAAAATTATTATTCATTTAGGTAGTAGGGGAACCAGCCACCCGTTGAGATACTACCACTAGAGAGTTACGGCATCTTTTGACTGGCCAGACAGTACTACATTGTATCCTTCTCTCTAGTTACGGTTCATTCTATCTTTGCATACCCATACACCGAATAGTCTGGCCTATTCTTTACATATTCTCCTCTGTCCTCATACACCTGACAACACTGAGATTCCCAAACAATTCTTCTTCACCCAAGGGGTTACTTCATTATAATTGTTTAGTGGCCACTTTTCTCTTGCTAAGGGTAGAAGAGACTTTAACCTTGGTAAGCAGCTCTTCTAGGAGAAGGGCACTCCAAGATCAAAACATTGTTCTCTAGTCTTGGGTAGTGCCATAGCCTCTGTACCATGGCCTTCCGCTGTCTTGGGTTAAAGTTCTCTTGCTTGATGGTACGCTCGGGCACACTATTCTATCTAATTTCTCTTCCTCTTGTTTTGTTAAAGTTTAGATAGTTTATATAAGAGATATTTATTTTGATGTTGTTACTGTTCTTAAAATATTTAGTTTTTCCTTTTTTCTTTTCCTCACTGGGCTATTTTCCCTGTTGGAGCCTCTGGGCTTATAGCGTTCTGCTTTTCCAAGTAGGGTTTTAGCTTAGCAAATAATAATAATAATAATAATAATAATAATAATAATAATAATAATAGATATCTTATCTGCAAAGAAAATGCAATTAATAATTCAGTAGTAAATGTTTTCAACATAAATCAACTGGAAAACGGAACCACATAAAACAAGTTTATTGTAAACCTTTCAATCCATCTTTCAATGCCTAAGAATTCACACGATTCCTAAACAGTCAGAAAGAAGCAATAAAACTACCATTAGAAAGAGTCGTCGAATAAATTTCTTTTCTATTCGACCCCAGGGATCCATTTCACTTGTCGGTCTCTGAAGCGATTTTCCTCAGAGGGGATTTTGAAGCGGACGCGTAAAACTCAAGTCAGGGAAGAGTTACAATTGAATTATTTACATATGAATAAAAGAAGTTATTTGTAATGCCCTAGTGGGTTTAAGTATGCTTATTGGTAGGTAATGCAGGAAGATATTTAGTTATAAGTAAAGTAACACTTTATATATCCATATATCTATATTATGTAGGCGTTTATAAATATATTCATATTACATACAAATACACACACACGCACATCACACACACACACACACACACAAATATATATATATATATATATATATATATATATATATATATATATATATATATATTATATATATATATATATATGTGTGTTATATATATATATATATATATTATATATATATATTATATATTATATATATTATATATATATATATATTATATATATATATTATATATATATATATATATATATATATATATATATATATATATATATATATATATATATAGTATATATATATATATATATATATATTATATATATATATATATATATATGTATATATATATATATATATATATATATATATATATATATATAATATATATATATGTATATATATATATATATATATATATATATATATATATAGTATATTATATATATATATATATATATTATATATATATATATATATATATATATATATATATTATATA
>NC_090726.1:16091596-16101596 GCF_036898095.1 Palaemon carinicauda | reverse complement strand
AAAGATGCCGTAACTCTCTAGTGGTAGTATCTCAAAGAGTGGCTGGTTCCCCTACTACCTAAATGAATAATATTGTTTCCTAAAATCATATGAATAAAAATATTACATTACCAACAGTAGTTTTCAGATAGAGCCTAAAATAATTCTTTTAATAAATTACTTGATATCTTTTGCAAGCTAGCAAGTTTAATTCACAATTAAGTTTTGTATGAGCATTTCCTCTTTTTCAATTGTTTTCCTGGCAGTCATCTTCCTTTTTATTTGCAAAATTTTCAGATTTTTTCATGAATAAGTTAATTATATATTCTGTATCCTTATTCGTTTTATTCCTTCGGGTACTCAAATACATCAAAACTGTTTCTCAATATCTTCGCAATTTAACAAATATGGAAATATTTTATATAGAAAAGAGAGACTTTTCAGTCTAAAAAAAATTAAAATTCTATTGATAAGACTATTTTCAATATTTTTCATTTCTCTCTCTCTCTCTCTCTCTCTCTCTCTCTCTCTCTCTCTCTCTCTCTATATATATATATATATATATATATCTATATATATCTATATCTATATATATCTATATATATATATATACAATATATATATATACAATATATATATATATATATATATATATGAACATATATCACAAGCACACGTGATTTTAATTAATGTAAATATCACCCACGAAATGCATTTAATACCGAATTCTATCTTGGGAATACATATCCACTTGGAATTCCTTTTATGGTAACAGCTTCTGGCCGGGTGGTGATTCGAACCACCACCTGTACGGCTAGAAACTATGCTGGCAGGGACCCTACCGACTCAGACTCAGTTGCTAGCCGTACAGGTGGTGGTTCGAATCACCACCCGGCCAGAAGCTGTTACCATAAAATGAATTCCAAGTGGATAAGTATTCCCAAGATAGAATTCGGTATTAAATGCATTTCGTGGGTGATATTTACATATATATATATATATATATATATATATAAATATATATATATATATATATATATACAAACAATATATATATATATATATATATACTGTATATATACACAAAATATATATATATATAAATATATATATATATATATATATATATAATATACATACATATATGTACATATATATATATATATATATATGTACATATATATACAGATACATATATATACATATACTGTATATACATATTCATATATATATATATATACATATAAATATATATACATATATATACATATAAATATATATACATATACATATATTTACATATATACATATATTTACACACACATATATATATATATTTATATATACATATATACACATATACATATACATATATACACATACACATACACATTTATACATCTATATAAATACATATATATACATATATATACATACATATATATATATATATATATATATACTTATATACATATATATACATATATATACATATATATATATATATATATATATACAATTTTGTTAAAATTATAGTTGATAGATGGGTTCCTCTTGGGAATCACAATTTAAGTAGGAATAAAATAGTCAATGCTGCTATCATCATCTTTTTTCGGGAGCTTTCGACATAACTTATGTCATCTTCAGCCTATCTGCAATTATCATATGTAAAATTAATAAAATTAATAAAATCATCCTAAGTACATAGTTAGGAAGATACACTTTCATGAATTGATCAACTAGTTCTAAAATCAACCAATCAAGGAACATAAAACCTTAAAAAAAGACTTAATACACACAACTATATAAAAGACTTTATAACTAGTTACCCGCAGGAGATGATGACCACCCATCCAGACCAGCAACCCACAGACCAAACGGATCAATGGGTCACCGGTAACTGATCAGGTAAGCCCTCATTCAAGCTGGGTTTTGTCTTAAAAATATATAAAGACTCCAAGATTCTCAGCTGGCTGACGTTACTATGTCTGTCCGTAATTTTGAAATTTTCAATAGAAATGGCATGACCAGATTTAAATACGTGGTCATAAATAGCGGAAATTGGTTTTTTACTTAACGGTATTTTGGTTCTTACCGATCTCCCCATGTGCTCCGAAATCCTACACTGAAGCTGTCTAGATGTGCTTCCAGTGTAGCACTCATTACAGAGTGCATATTGAAAAGTGTATATGACACCGGAACACAAGGGAGTAGGTAGACTCTCCTTATATTTAAACAGGGAGCCAACTGAGAACTTGTTAGTAAAAATTAATTTTAAATCTATATTGGGATAACATTTCCCCACAACACTCATAACCTCTGTTCTTAGTCTCTCCGAAACATAACCATAGTACGGAAAGGAGACATATAACTTTTTCTTACTGACTGTTTGAATTGTTAAATTTTGATTGTGAATTTTATCTAAAAACTTCTTGACTTGATTATAATAGAGGTTCAGAGGGAACCCATTGGTAATAAAAAATGATTTTAGAAAATTTTCTTCCTCATGAAACCCCAGATAAGTTGAACATACATGATAACATCTATATAACAGTGTTTTTATCGAATTAGTTTTGTAGATTTTTGGTTCGGAGCTTAAAAAATGAGTGCTTAGTCCTGTAAAAGTGTTTTTTTCGAAATACTGAGGTGTCAAAGGTATTATGTTTCCGAGAGACCAAGACATCGAGAAAAGGTAAAGAATCATCCTGTTCATTTTCTTTCGTAAATCTTAAGTTACGATGCTTTGTATTTAAATAATCTAAAAACTGGCTTATATGATCTAAATTTTTGAAAAGTAAAAATGTATCGTCTACATATCGACGGTACAAAAAAGGCTTAAAATCCACAGGACAATCATTCAACCATTTCCCTTCACAATAACATAAAAATATATTTGCCAAGGTTGGTCCACACGGCGATCCCATTGCTACTCCATTCACCTGCTCATATAACTTGTTATTAAACATGAATGTGGATGTGGACATAAGATTTACGAAAGAAAATGAACAGGATGATTCTTTGCCTTTTCTCGATGTCTTGGTCTCTCGGAAACATAATACCTTTGACACCTCAGTATTTCGAAAAAACACTTTTACAGGACTAAGCACTCATTTTTTAAGCTCCGAACCAAAAATCTACAAAACTAATTCGATAAAAACACTGTTATATAGATGTTATCATGTATGTTCAACTTATCTGGGGTTTCATGAGGAAGAAAATTTTCTAAAATCATTTTTTATTACCAATGGGTTCCCTCTGAACATCTATTATAATCAAGTCAAGAAGTTTTTAGATAAAATTTACAATCAAAATTTAACAATTCAAACAGTCAGTAAGAAAAAGTTATATGTCTCCTTTCCGTACTATGGTTATGTTTCGGAGAGACTAAGAACAGAGGTTATGAGTGTTGTGGGGAAATGTTATCCCAACATAGATTTAAAATTAATTTTTACTAACAAGTTCTCAGTTGGCTCACTGTTTAAATATAAGGAGAGTCTACCTACTCCCTTGTGTTCCGGTGTCATACACTTTTCAATGTGCACTCTGTAATGAGTGCTACACTGGAAGCACATCTAGACAGCTTCAGTGTAGGATTTCGGAGCACATGGGGAGATCGGTAAGAACCAAAATACCGTTAAGTAAAAAATCAATTTCCGCTATTTATGACCACGTATTTAAATCTGGTCATGCCATTTCTATTGAAAATTTCAAAATTACGGACAGACATAGTAACGTCAGCCAGCTGAAAATCTTGGAGTCTTTATATATTTTTAAGACAAAACCCAGCTTGAATGAGGGCTTACCTGTTCAGTTACCGGTGACCCATTGATCCGTTTGGTCTGTGGGTTGTTGGTCTGGATGGGTGGTAATTATCTCCTGCGGGTAACTAGTTATATTAGTTATTAAGTCTTTTATATAGTTGTGTGTATTAAGTCTTTTTTTAAGGTTTTATGTTCCTTGATTGGTTGATTTTAGAACTAGTTGATCAATTCATGAAAGTGTATCTTCCTAACTATGTACTTAGGATGATTTTATTAATTTTATTAATTTTACATATGATAATAGCAGATAGGCTGAAGATGACATAAGTTATGTCGAAAGCTCCCGAATAAAGATGATGATAGCAGCATTGACTATTTTATTCCTATACATATACATGCTAAGCTATAACCGTGATTGGAAACGCAAGATGCTATAAGCCTAAAGTCACCAAGTAAGAAAAATATCTTTTTCATGATTGGCTTGGTAAAAATTAAAATAAAATAGTGTATTTAACACTAAGATTCTTCTTCTTCTTTTTATCATTATTATTAGTTAAGTTCTAACCATGATTGGAAAACCAAGATCCTATAAGCCCAAGGGCTCCAACAGGAAAAAGTACACTTCATTACCAGCCTTCTTTGCTACACAAACAATTTTTTAGAGAATATATTATACTTTAAGTTTCTAACAGCAGAGTGATTATATGTACAAATATATATATATATATATATATATATATATAGATAGATAGATAGATATGTCTTTTTAGGAAAATATTTTAATTTTGATACTTTTGATGTATATCATAAAATACAAAGCGCACTACAATCTTTTTATCTAGATACAAAACTGGAATTATGGGAAAATATGAAAGGAGAAAATATATTAATAATTTTGTTTTATATTTTATCTTTTCTATGGCTAACATGAGTATTTCAAAGGTTCGAATTTATTTTCATAGTTTCATTCTTCATAATATTTAGAAAAATTTTATATAACTACTACCAAATACAATTAAATTTGCTAAGTAAAAAGGAATAATTTACCATAATGTTACAAATTCAAAATAAAATTACTAAAAATATAAAAGGCAAACCGAAATACAATATATATTAACATCAAGAAACAAGCAGTTTCTTGAATACTTCAATTAAAATAGGAAGCTAATTTATCCATATTTGAAACTATAAACATATTACTTCATTCTAAACAATCACAATTGCTCCTCACTTAGAATAATAAAAGAGGTGTCCTCATCTAAAACAATCAATATTTCAATTAATTTAAAAAAAGTTTCTCTCCTCATTTAAAACAATTTACATTTCTCCTTATTCAAAACAATTAAAATTCATCTTCGTTGAAAAAAAAAAAAATATATTTTTCCCCACTCGAAAAGATAAGGATTTCTCCTGGTAAAATACATTAATGAACTCTCAATTTCACAAAATGGAAATGTCTCTCCATTTTACAATAGATATAGCTTCTTAACACAATCATTATTTTTCATCTTCAACATAATCACGATTTATCATCTTAACGCAATCATGATTTATCATATCAACACAATTACAGTACGTCTACCTGTTTAAGAAAACAGTGATGTTTCCTCTTAACACAACCAAGATTTTTCATATTTCATCACAAGAAAGATTTAACTAATGCAGAAACAAGATTTTTTTCTTTCCTAACACAAGCAAGTTTTCTCCTCTTATTAGAGAGACTTATTCTCCCAACTAAAAAAAAAATCATATTTTACATTTTAAATAAGAATCAGCTTTATATTTAGATAAAATTGCTATTTTTCTTACTCACCACAATTAAAATTTAATCCCGGCTACAAAGTTAAAATTACTTTTGCATTCAAAGTATCTCTTATTAGTCACAAGGAACTTTCTAAAATTACTTACCGAAACAGAAAGTCTACAAAATCCAATAGCCCCTTCATAGAAATAAAAACTGTGTTATCAATAGCAATCGCTTGATATGTAGTTAAAAGCAAAGGCCAGGAAGATCTTTAGCTACTACAAAGAATTGCTTGTGTAGAAATTATAATCTATGGTATATATACCAAAAGCTGTAAGTTGACACTAATTAAAAATGTAATATATATCAAATGAACCTATATTCCTAGCAACCAGTGCCGAAACTAAAACTCCGAAATAAGGATTTTCTATAAACGTACAGGTTTCAGTAAAATGGTTCTAAAATAACTTTTTCCAGTAAGTTAGAATGAAATAAATGATGCCAAGAAATGTACAGAAATATGTCCATGCTAATAGTTTGCAAAAGTCAAAAGAGCATTTTTTTTTCAACAGAATACTTTTCTTCCTTATCACAGAAATAGTGAACTAAAATATAAAGACTTAACTACTATAAAAACAATTGATTCAGAAAGCAGGACAAAATTGGTATATGGATTCTAATTCTTAAAAGGCCATATGATGAAAGCAGAGGCCAAAGTATAATTGAAAAAAATATTAAACAAACTAAAAATTTGCATAAAACAATTACCTGATGTATGAGTACATCTTAAAAGTGGGCGAGGTAAAAGACCCTTGGCAGTCAATTGCTACAACTGGCATTTCAACGGGAGAATGAATTTTCATCTGACGTATGCGTGCGTCCTGTCCATAATCGTGATTGGTTAAAATGGCGAGTTGTAGCATAAAAGTACGAAAGGGAAATTCACTGACATCATTTAGAGGAATGAAGAACCACCCGTTCGGTTTGACGAAATCTACCACTTTTATTTCTTGCAGATCATTGAAGTGGGTCCCAGACCTAACGGATATCCTATTGGGAGTATAGCTTTTGTCCCTACTGTATTTTAAGTATATCCAGACGCCCTCGACTTTCAGTTTCCTCTGGAATTGCATACTGACCAGATGAGGTGGAAGCCCATCCGACTGCCAGTAGGTATCGACAGAATCATCGGTCAGCTTTGCAACGTCAAACCCGAGTTTGCAAGATGACACGGACCAGGTCGCTTGGTGTCCAATCTCACGTAGACGGTCAGGCGTTACTATGTGTAGCAGGCCAGGAGTTCCTTCTTCTTCTTCCATTTCTTCAACTGTCTCATTGTCATCCCTTTCAGTTTGCTCTTCGCTTTCTTGACTTCCCCCACCTTCGCTTGACAACGAAGCGGTTGTATCCCGAGTTGACATATTTACTGGAACTTAATTTCTTGCGTTTGACAAAACTAAGGATTTTTTGAAAACTTACCATCCACTTGTGTTTGCTTAGAGCAATTTGAGAGCAAACAGCTAGTCGCATATAAAGCTATAATTGGCTGTTTGACACTTTGAGAGAAACAGTTACGGTTGTTTATTGTTATACGAAACTACACAAAGAGTTATTTTCAGAGAATTATCTGTGTTCATGAGAGTGGGTTAAAGTTGTGTAGTTTGTAATCTCTTAATTTTATTAGTAATTTTATAAATAATATTATTTTCATGCTAAAGATTTTTCATAACAAATAATGTATATTTTTTCATGATAAGCATACATATATACATACATCGAGATTTTCTATTTTCACAATACAACTTCGGTTCCCCAAGAATCTATCAGAAATAACGTGAATGGTCCCGCATCCTTTCTAGCTAGTTGGAATGGCTTCTAGTCGACTAAAAGAACTACAACATAGTCATTAAAGTGTATTGTTAACTTAATGTACCCACATCAAGGAAGCCGCATTTTTTTCAATACTTCAATTTAAATAGTAAACCCAATTCTCTTTAATTCTCACTTTGCTCTGTCATGTCATCTCAGACCTTAAGAGAAATTTCCTTAGTGATGAATGTTTTTTTTTTTCTCCGCCAACGATTCG
This sequence comes from Palaemon carinicauda, assembly GCF_036898095.1. Taxonomy (NCBI): domain Eukaryota; kingdom Metazoa; phylum Arthropoda; class Malacostraca; order Decapoda; family Palaemonidae; genus Palaemon; species Palaemon carinicauda. The sequence goes on along the minus strand of NC_090726.1, from coordinate 16,094,026 downwards.
AAAATTATTACTGATTGAAATAAGGTTGATTTTTAGATATTTAACTTAATCGACCAAGATATGGGTAAATGTCTAAAGTTTTAATGATATTAGTATTATCTATAGGGTCGAATCCTTGAATGGACATTAAAGTGTATCATTGAAAGAATTTCCCTATTTGTTTATATATATATATATATATATATACATATATATATATATATATACACACATATATATATATATATATATATGATGTGTGTGTGATTGTGTGTATGTGGGTATGTGTGTGTTTGTGTGTGTGTTTGTATATATATATATATATATATATTTATATATATATATATATGTATATGTATATATATATATATATATATATATAAAACCTAAATATATCGATCTCACACTTTAGTTCTTTACCAAATACAATATCGTATAATCATTAATGTCATATAAGTTAATAGATAGATCACCCTACTAGCATTAATATGAACTGAAACATCACTCTAGGGTACCATTGAAAAACTGCTATTGTTATAATTATAATTATTACTGGACCGCACGTTTCCTTGGCTTTACAAGATTGGCGTGTAAAACAATTTTATGGGTGTAAGAAACTCAGCGTGAGCCTTATTTTCCCCTAGGGAGACATACAATATTTCTAGGTTACCGGGTGGAAATGAAAGAACATTATGGGTTACAGATGGGTTCAGAGGGTGTCTCAATAGGTTTCTGGTAGCCATAGCATAGTTTTTGTATGTACTGTTACATTTTGCAACAAATATATGTAATACTTATGTCAATTTTATTAAATATTCTTGGTAAAAAGACAACTTTGTTAGACGAATTTCATGATGAAAGCAAGCGAATAAACAAAAATTTACTAGATTTTCCGATATTTTTGTGCACAACCCTTCTTTATGCTTAGTACTTCTAAGGCTAACATATTATAAAATGAACATTTGATTTACAAAACAGTATTGGGTAATAACCAAAGAATTATTTTTTTTTCATGATGTATATTACCATCTATCGAAGATACTAAGTCCTCTTCTAAGTATGATTGGCAAAAGAGCGAAGTTACATCCTTTGGCAACTTAAAGATAATATATAAGCATTAGTCATTCCTCTGTTCTATGCTGCTAAATGTAATTTTACCACTAAGAGATGTTTTAACAATATTCCACATATCATCTAACTAAAGGTATTATTCCACAAACACCGTATAATGTAAAAGCGTTTCGAGACACTGTAAAAGGTCACATACAGCACTTGAGGAGATTGTATTCAAATCTGAGCGATGATTTGTCAAAGCTACCAGGTCATAATATCAGTAGATAGGTCTTGATTTTGATTTCAACTCTAAATTCTTTGTGTATGGAATACGTCATCCTTTGGAAAATTTTATAAGTCTCTAGATGTAATTAAGAAATGACGGGTGTTGTAAAAATGAAAATATTTACCAAGTTGTAAAGGCGTAATTGTCACCTAATTACCTTAATTTTAAGTGTTTGGTAATGGAGCTATTTTGATAACATATGCTATGCACCATAATGATTGTCTGTTTCCATTTTTTTTTTCTGAAAGGTATTCACTTAATGCCTTTTAAAGAAAATTAGGCAATTGATAATTAAAGATATAACCGAGTTTGGAAATGGTGGCACTACTTGCACACTCTGTGCATGTAAAATCTACACTGTTCATTTTAAAAAAGGCTTTGTTTTGAAGCCTTTTTTTTCTTTCTTTTTTTTATACCTTGAGTATTTAACCTTCAACATTTAATCAGCAAGAAATAGAAAGGAGGTCAGCTCACCATCGTAATCATCTTAATATTTCCAAAGCAAACTTACTTCGATATCATCTTTTGTTTGGATAATTAAAGGCTTGAGAAATCGCTGATCCATTTTTCCTGTCAAACATTTTGAGTTTTAAATAACTTAGATGTGACTGTTTTATTCAAGTCAAATTAATTTTAATTATAAAATACATTTGATTAAATATAAAAAGATAATTACAAGAGTTTATTATAGATGTCTTATTAAAATTGAGGATAATCTGGATTAACTTTTGATAACTTTGGTTGAGGAAAAATTTAATTACATGATAAGAGAGTCTGTAAGTTACAGAAGACCATAAAATTCTAGGATACATGAAAATAGGTCCTATATAAAATTAGATATAGTGGGGAAAGGCTCTAAGGTAATGTAGCATTTTTTAAATTTTTTATTCACTTCTTATATTAGGCAGATAATTCACTATTCTTTGAGTAGATCTTTTGAAATCGATCCCATTGCTAGAACGCCAATATGCTGTGTCTCTGCATTTCCACTAAATATTATCTTAGTTTTACATATATTAACTTAGTCATATATTTTTGCATTCTCTATTCAAGTATTCTATCATATTTTGTAATTCCTCTCATGATTCACTAAACAAAACTATGTCATCTGG
>NC_090726.1:16084096-16086596 GCF_036898095.1 Palaemon carinicauda | reverse complement strand
CCAGGTTGATAGGGCAATGTCACTGTCCGCCTCAGCAATTCCTAAGCAACCTTCAAACTTAATATACCACCTTTTCTCAGTTTTGTTTATTGAAGTATTTAGTTGGAAGAGTATAGGCCAACTCTTAATTTTAATCAAATTTACATGACTCGTTATGTTACCTTTACTTCAAAATTCAGTATCGTATAAATATACAATCGCCATTTCTCTTCTCTTATTTAAAATTTAAGATAAAAGCTTTTTTTTCTTAACTTATGACTCCCATTACCCTTTAAATATTTTCAGAAAGAATAATGATTATACAATAATGAAGGATATAACATATAAAGCATTCCAATAAAGATGTGATAATAAATTTTACTTAAAATATAATATTACTAATTCAAATATAATTCTAATGATTTATGAAAAACTATTTTATCGTTATTTAAACGAAATGATGTACGTAGAAAGGATACCAGCTTTTCAATGAAAGTAAGTTTGCTGGGAACATGACGACATCGCAAAAGGACACAGGATGGAACTCACTGCAGCTGTGAACAACGAACTTCATCAGAAGAAAGGGAGGAACAGAAGTTTCTCTACAAATCCCACGCAGCAAACAAGCAAGTCAGGAACAATACCTCCCAAGGGAATCCAATATCGGCGTGGGGGGTGTAATTCTAAATTTCAAAACGGCCCAGTCCGCAATGGGTACAAAAAGACAGCCTTGAGGAGGTAGGTTCCATTTACGGAAATATGAAAGCCGGTCATGTGATCCTTTGGGGATCTGAGGAAATTCGTCTGTGAATATCAGTGATGATTTCAATGTTTCTAGTGTTTATGTTTCTATTTGAACAGTAAAATAGTATACACTTCAATTTTTTTAATTGTATAGAAAATTAGAAGTATATATATATATATATATATAATATATATACTGTATATATATGATATATATACTGTATATATATTATATATGTATATATATATATATATATATATACATATATATATATATATATATATGTATGTATGTGTGTGTGTATGTTTGTGTGTTTGTGTGTATATATACACTATATATATATATTATATATATATACATATATTTTATATATATATATATATATATATATACATATTTATATATATATATATAAATATATATATATTATATATATATATATAATCATATAATATATACATATGTATATATATGCAGTATATAATCCTCTTTATCTTATATATAATATATATATATATATGTATATATTATTATATATATATATATATATATATATATATAAATATATAAATATATATATATATATATATATATATTGCTATATTTATATTCATATAAATATATATATATATATATATATGTATATATATATTTATATATATATATATATGAATATATTTATATATATATATATACTATATGTGTGTGTGTGTGTGTGTGTATGTATATATATATATATATATATATGTATATATATATATATATATATATGTGTGTATATATATATATATATATATATAGGCTATGTACATATGTATGTATATATATATATATATATATATTTTATATATAAATATATTTATATATAAAATATATTTATATATACATATATATATATATATATACATATATATATATATATATATATATATATATTTATATATAAACATTTATATATATAGATATATATATATATATATATATATATTTATATATTTATATACATATATATATATATATATATATATATACATATATATATATATATATATATATATAAACTTCTACCCACATGCTGGGATCGAACCCTAGTGTCTTCAAATGAAGGGAAGGATGGCTATCAATAAAAAGTCGGAATTTGATTGCTTCCCTCATTTCCGGATTTACTGGATGAGATCACAGTCTCAAACAAGCGATTTTTTTCTAACATCCCGACGAACCTGGTGACCTAAATCAATAAACTCTCCACTTTTCCTTTGAAACTCACGATTCTATTTTCTGCACTCAGACTGGAACGTCATCTCTTGTCCAAAGTAGACTAGTTTTTTTAATATTTTACGCTTTCTTAGAAATTAGGTTTGCCTTGAGAGAAACTATCTTCGTTGTTTTAGCGCCACGATGACATTGTCTATTCATTATAAACATAGTGTAATATGCCCAAGTACGTATTTAGAAGTGGCAACGCTATGTGTACCAACCGTGTGTCACACAATTGTACATAATTCCTATTGTATATATTATGCTTGTATCTGCGCTCTTCCCTCGCACTAAAAAGAACCTGAATGATCATGTCTCCGGTTTTCCTCTGAACTTTTGTCTGTCTCTCGAACATGCCATGTCCTGTTGCCTTGCCATTTTGTATATAAAGAAGTGTTCCTTAATATATAAACTCAGTCGTTTCCAATCTGCCTTTGAGTTCACAGCTCCTCTCTCAGCTCCGTCACACATGGAAGCGCAGAGGATTCATCACCGTGGACAGAATGCTGGAACCAAGAG
>NC_090726.1:16072205-16076096 GCF_036898095.1 Palaemon carinicauda | reverse complement strand
TGTAGAGCATTCTTTCAGACATTTTGTGTAAAATTCCACAAGCTTTTCTACCCTGAAATCTGTTTATATTATTAAATCAATTGTTATTCCATCTTCTCCTGCTGCTTTATGGTGGCCGATGTGGTAACGTCCCTGACTAGGGAAAACCAGACTGGGGTTTGAGTCCCGCTCAAACTCGTTAGTTTCTTTGGTCGCTGCAACCTCAACATCCTTGTGAGCTAATGATGGAGGGTTTCAGGAAGCCTATAGGTCTATCTGCTGAGTCATCAGCAGCCATTGGTTGGCTCTCTTTGGTTCTAGCTTAGGTGGAGTAGGGGTTTGGTTGCTGATCATATGTATATATGGTCAGTCTCTATGACATTGTCCTCCTCGATTGGGCAATATCACTGTCCCTTGCCTCTGCCATTCAAGAGCAGCTTTTAATAGTCAGGGAGGCATAAAGAGAATATTGATCTTAGTTTTCTTGCATCATCAGATCGGCCCCAAATGTGAAGAAAGTTTTCAAGAAAAAATACACTGATAACGAATTTTTGGCTAAACTTTAACCGTGTAGGTGATAAGATTTAGCACTTGTTAGTGGTCGTAAATTAACATGATTTCAATGATTATGAACAGTCGATACCCATATTTAAGGTAGCTGGTGTGGGAACGGAGTATTATTTAGTAAATATCTATATGTATGTTTGTACGTTTACTGTATCATATAGAATGTAAAGAAACATTGTCCAATAAATCAGTCCTTGAAGAAGTATCATGAGACTTGTCAGGAGCTAATGTTATATTTTCTATTTACATTTCAATGGGGTTCTTTTGCATCTGCGCATCACGTTTCCTTGTCATGTTTACGTACACACACACACATACACACACACATACACACATACATATATATATATTTATTATATATATATATATATATATATACATATGTATATATATATGTATATATATATATATATGTGTGTATATATATACGTATATATATATATATATATATATAGATATATATATATGCACACACACAAACACACACACATATGTATATATATACACACACACATATATATATATATATATACATATATATATACATATATATATAAATATATATATATATATATATGTATATGTATATATATATATGTATATATATATATATATATATATATTTACACACATACATAGACACAGACAAACAGACATAGACACAGACACACACACATACACATACACACACACACACACACACACACATATATATATATATATATATAATATATATATATATATATATATATATATCCTAACTAACAGATAAGAATTTTTTTATGTTGATGTATTATAGAGTTATTGTTATTGAATAAGTTTTGTTTTTACGTAGTAACTGAATTTTTTACGGAAGTCAATTGACTTCCTGTAAATATACTGTACTGTGAAAGAGTAGATACTAAATATTAGATATTCCATTACCGGAAAAGAAAAACCCTATTTATAGAGGAAGCCGTATAATTGATTCACAAATCGTTTTGTTTTATGATAACCTCTCCATATAATTTCCATCCTGAATTTCACACTAAAATTCAAGCATTTATCGACAAAGAATTTACAATTTGGGAATTAATTGGATTTGTTTAAAATCTAACCACTTAAATAGATATAAAACTAATGATCAGTTTTATCTTATACATCCTTTTATTGATATATAGAAAACATTCGTATTATTGAAAGTTTTATTACGATATAATGTCGAGAATGTGCACCCCTTTTACCTTGAAAGATTTAAAGTTTCTCGACTTTTTACCTAGAACTTTTCTCAAAACATTTACGAAATCCTATATAATTTTTACAATATAGCGTATTAGCAGTATAATCAGCTATATTGGACAGTCTTTCTCGTGATAATTCATGGTGTTAGTTTCATATTTTTGTAATCTATTTTCACACATTTAATGGAATACTAATGGAAATGCAATTCTTTGTAATTGTTACATGTACCTTTTACTTTTATCCTATTCCCCATATATAATTTTTCCTGTTTGTTTCAATACAAAAATACTTCAAGTTTATTTTAGATGATTTCTTAAACCATGATCCCTTACTACATTATAGTTGATTTTCCTTTCAAAGGGATAATGGAATTCTTTATTTTTTGTAAATTTTACTAGCATATATAATTTGGAATATTTACCTTTTATTTTTTCATCTTAGTATATTCAGTGCTTTTTCAATTGGTTATTCTAGTTCGGTTAAGTACATATTATACTGTTTTATACATTTTTTTTGCATATTTTGGATAAATTTATGAAAAAATTCAGGCATTTTCCAAAATAATGAGACCAACCTGACCTTTCTATGACAAAAATTAATGCTGTTAGCGCAATTAAAAAAATATATATTGCAAAATGTACTTGAAAAAAAAAAAATAAAACGCCTTGGGGGTTAAGAGTTGGAAAGTTCCAAATAGCGTTGGGATAAAGGAGTTGAGATCAATCATAATCGACCCTTTTTTTATTTATTTGTTTATTTATTTATTTATTTTAGTTAAATATTCCTTATCATTCTCCCCTTGTATAGTTTTCTTTCATATAAAATTCAATTTTGAATAGAATCTCTTGCATGGTTTTTTTAAACTTGAAGCATTCAAATATAATTAATATTAATACAAGTTTATATATATATATATATATATATATATATATATACCATCAATTCTTCAAGAAAAAATAATAAGTTACGTGGGAAGGGAGTATTCATTTTACTCTTCTTGCATTAATAGATCTTTACTGAATATGAAGAACCTTTCAACAAAAGTTACACGGATCAAGAAAGTGTGCGTAAACTTCAGCCATGTAAATGCTGAGAGAGAGAGAGAGAGAGAGAGAGAGAGAGAGAGAGAGAGAGAGAGAGTTAATACGATTATCTCTGTGTTATGATAATATGCAGGCAGTACTTTTTCGACATCAGATTATCACTTGCAGTAATTATTCTCATTTCTCATGTTGCTCTTACTCGATCATCTGTTATTTGGAAAGTAATTATCTTTGTTATTTAGTGGATAAGCGTTCCTGTATTCAAAGTTAGAAGAATAATAATTTTTTATTTATTTCCATTTTCACAGCGTATTTCCGTGTGCAATGCTATTTTAAGTAGAATAAAGAGTGGGGGCCTTTTTCCAACTGCTTAAACTAACCACCAAGCTCTATTGAGGAACAGCGGCCGACGAGTGTCATAATACAAAAAATAAGATTTTTAAAATGTTCATTGAAGGAAACATTTTACTTTTAGACATTTTTCCTGTTAATCATAATTATTGGTTCTCTTATTATTATTTTTTCTTTTTTTTTACATTTTTATGATCAACTGCTATATATCCATCTCCCATCTTTCATTTCTTATATTTTTTTATTCTTATTCAATTTCGTACTGATTAAAATCTAAATGAACGTGTGCATTCTTAGTAAGATTAAATTTTATTTTTTCATTAGAAGATTATTCTAAATCTGCTCAATACTCATTGGCATTATCATTGAAGAGATGGGGAATTTAAAATATAATAATTCTAAGGTTCCTTATCATATCAAAGAATCCAGAAAAAACGGTTGGGAAAATTGATATATCTAATACATCCTTATTCTATTTAAGAAGTGGTCATGGTGAATATCTAAAAACCAAACATGGCATTGCAAACTCAATTATTTCCTTAATATTATGTGCCCCTTATGGGGAATGAAATTTGCTTGATAAACATTGCTTGGCTTTTTTTTTGGGGGGGGGGGTGGAATGAATTAATTCTCCTGTCAATCATCCTCTCGCCTAACTGGAAGGAAAGTGTTCCAATTAGTCATTCCCTTCCTTTTTGCTTTAACTTCTCATTAAATATTATAAATATAC
>NC_090726.1:16054705-16062205 GCF_036898095.1 Palaemon carinicauda | reverse complement strand
ACTCCGAATTCTCATTTAGAATTTTTCTTTCTTTGTGCTAATTCCTTTTTCTTTCAGAAACTCTTGGGGGAAATGTTTTGGGATTAGTAACATTGTTGGGGGAATTTTATTATACATATGCATTTACGCAGTGGGCGTCTGTACTCATATAGATATTTTGATAGAATTGAAAGGGGTCAAAGAGATAGAAAAAAAAAATACAGCAGTCATGGCTCCTCCTGTCAGCCCTACCCCTGGACCTAGTGGTGTAGGCCAGGCTAATCCTCCTCCAATTGTGACGCTTGTAAATGCCAGGTCAGCAATCTTTCCTTTTCAAGGTCGGGTCAACGGGTTCTTGCCACAAAATGTGGAGTCATGGATTTCATCCGTTGATGCCCATTTAAATGCCAAACAAATCGTAGATCCTTTTGTACAATTACAAGAAGCTAAAAGTTTTATAGATTTTTCTAAGGGGGATGCGAGTGCGTATTTAAGAGGTGTTTCATTTCAAGAAGCAGTTACTTGGGATGATTTCAAAGTTAGGTTACGCGCGATCTATGGGGGTGAGGAAGCCTTGGATGTAGTGTTAACGTTACGAAATACACTTAATCAAGCCACTATGAATCGGCTTAATGTTATTGAGAGAGCAGCTCTCATAGCTGATAGGCTTAACGAATATCAAGACATTTTAGGTAATTCCACTTGGGTTACTAACGATAACATCTCCGTGAAAGATTTTTTACGATTAATGTATTTAACTTGCATGACACTTATGTTGCCTGAAGCTTTAGTGCGGTGCTTTGATAAGAAGTTAGTGCCTGCAAGTACGGAATTGGATGTCTATAAACAGATAAAGAAACACATGTCCAAGTGTCCAGATCTCGATCCCGTGTTAACTCAAGTTTTTGCTAAGAATGAAACAAAACCACAAACAGTGAACGTAATTAACAGTCCAGTAGCGGGAGTGACGTGTTACAACTGCAAACGTCAAGGTCACATAAGCGCAGACTGTAGAACGAAATTTTGCTCAGTTCACAACACAGCATCACATTCTTATAGTCAATGTTACGCGCGTAAGACACAACAATATCCTAGAAATACACAGTCAATTCCACAGTCAGTTCCATATGGAAATAAAAAGAAAAATCCTCATTTTAACAATAAGAAGAAACAACCAAATGTCAATGCAGTTCAGAGTCCGAAACAAACAAACACTTCTTCAAATATCGCTGAGCCTGGGCCGTCAAACCAGACCTCGCAAAGTCAGTCTAATTTTCAGAATGTGCAGAGCAAAGCAAATACCACATAGTTAACTCTAGAGGGGAAGAGAGTGATGTTGGGTCAAGGTCATTCATGTCAACATCAATAGTATTGAATAATCAATTTAAAGTTTTATCAGATAATTGTGAGACAATAGATTTTCCTATGAAACACACGGCCGAATTAAGTAAAACAGTGCATGCTCCCGTAGATTTGCAACGAATTCATACAATAATAAGCCAAAATGAGTTACGGCCAACCTTATATGCTGTAAATTTAGAACACAAATCCTTTACGTTATTTTTTGACTCTGGTAGTCCACGTAATATTATGGATTTGAAGACGCATCATTTGTTGTTTTCGAACTTTCCGATTGAAAAATCAGGAATTAGACTTTCAGGTATAGGAAATAATGAATTAAACGTCATAGGCATAACTCATATTAAGTTCAGAGTCGGTAATCGCACGTTTGCCGATACATTTGTTGTTGTAAAAAAACATTAATATGTATCCAGCTGTAATTATAGGATACCCATCTATGGGAAATCAAAACATTATCTTAGCTCCTGCCAAGCACGGCGTGTATATCAAAGGGAAATTCTATAAGTCTTCTAATACCTTAAAGTCAGTTTTGGATAAAAAGGAGACGACAAATGTAACCGTAACGTACGTTGAAGAACCAATAACTTGTCTCACTAATAAAGAAATAATATACGCGACCCAGCAGAATTCTCATTCACCCGTAATATCATCTTGCACGCAATATATCGAACCAAACATACCTTCGAATTTAATAGTGCAAATAAAGAAAACACTACCGGGATCTGAAATATTAATCCTTTCCGATACTTTGAAAACCAACGGATTGTCTGTCACACAAGCTATTTATACAGTAGGCTCACATCAGCAATGTAATATCGAAGTCTGTAATCATTTAAATAACACTTTAGTAATTCACAAAAATCAACATATCTTGGATGTAGAAGTTTATAAACATCGTATTCTTACCGTTGCTGAAATCAATCACTCTCAATCAGTTGCGGATGAATCCCTTTTGCGATCTATTAAAAATAAAATCAGTAAGGACATTCAAGACGAAGAAATTCAGCAGAAAATTTTTGAACTTTTAACTAAATATACAGATGTCTTTTCCACTACGGATGGATCCTTAGGAAAAACAGATGTGATCGAGCATCAAATAAGGTTAAAAGACAAGCAGAAAATTATATATGTACCCTCGTACAGACTCCCTATGAAATTCCAGAATGAAATAAATGATGAAGTAGGTAAAATGTTAGAGGAAGGAGTCATTAGAAAATCAAATAGCCCTTATAATTTTCCTTTAATAGTTGTACCGAAAAAAGATCGAACATGGCGTATCTGCGTCGACTTTCGTCGTCTAAACGAGGAAACGATCCCTGATCGATTCCCAGTGCCATGTACTGACGATATTTTGTCTTTGTTAGGTCAGAATAAATATTTTACCAGTTTGGACTTACTTAAAGGCTTTCACCAGATATCATTAGAAGAAGATAGTATCCCATACACAGCCTTCAGCACAGCCAGGGGACATTATGAATTTTTGCGGATGCCTTTTGGTTTACGTTGTGCTCCTATAACATTTACAAGAATGATTAACATAGTGTTTGGAGACTTGTTAGGGGATATATTGCATGCCTATATGGATGATCTTGTAATCTTTTCCAACACCTTAGAAGAACATCTACGTAAGTTAGAACTAGTACTACAGAGATTAAGACAACATAACTTAAGGGTAAAGATTAGTAAGTGTGAATTTTTCAAAACAGAATTGATATATTTGGGTTTCATGGTGTCAAGCCAAGGTCTTAAAGTAGTCCATGATAAGGTGTCGGCTATACGTAATTTTCCCATACCTACTAATGTCAAGGGAATACAACAATTTCTGGGTTGTAGTGGATATTACAGGCGTTTTATACGCAACTGTTCAATAATAGCCGCTCCTTTAACTGATCTTACGAAGAAGGACGTAGATTTCATATGGTCTGAGCAACATCAACGGGCGTTTAATACTTTGAAAGATGAACTGTGTAGTTCTCCTATCTTAAAATTTCCTGACTTCGGTAAGGAATTCTTCATTGCAACAGACGCCTCAGACTTAGGAGTAGGAGGGGTATTGCTTCAGCAATATGATAAATAGTTTTTCCCGATAGCTTTCTATTCTCGAAAATTGATAACTTCCGAAAGTAAGTATGCAGTAATAGACAAGGAAGGACTAGCTATTGTTAATTCGCTAGTGCATTTTAAGTTCATAATTTACGGTTATCCCGTTAAGGTTCTTACTGACCATAAACCACTAACAGAGTTCTTTAAAGGCTTCAATCACAGCCCTAAACGAACTCGGTGGCATTTGATCATTCAAGATTTTGGCGCAAGAATCGGGTATTTACCTGGGAAAGCAAATATCATTGCGGATGCATTATCACGCAACCCCGTGTCATCTTGTACGGAGCCTTTAGCTGAATTAATAGATATATCAACATCCATGCCTATTGTAAAAACAATATCTGAACAAGAAAATTTAGGCTGGAGTGCTGAATTGTTACAGACTGAGCAAAGAAAAGATCAGAAAATAGAAACCATTATAAATGCTTTGAAAGGCAATCATAAAGAAAAGGAATATATAAAGTATAAGCAGCAGAATTATATAATCAAAGATAATATTCTGTGTAGGACTGTGACAAGGAAAACCCGCAATACACCACATGTAACTAACGACCAGGTAGTAGTACCAATCTCACTTATTTCCACTGTCCTGAATTGGTTGCATTCAAATCCATTACATGGACACCCTGGGTTCTCATTAATGTCACAGAAAGCCAAATCATTGTTTTATTGGCATACAATGCTTACAGATATAAAAAGACACATAGCTAATTGTCGCACATGTCAGGAAAACAAAGGGCATACGAAAACACCTGTCAGCCTAGGAGCTTATCCTGTGCCCAATCAACCTTTTGAAAGAATACATTTAGATTTGTTAACAGGATTTTACGAGTCAGACAGAGGAAATAAGCACCTCTTAGTAATTATAGATGCTTTAACACGATATACAGAACTAATAGCGCTTAAAACTAAAATTGCGATTGAATGCGCTAGGAAGTTTTACGAGTGTTACATTTGTAAACATGGAATTCCACACATGATAATCTTAGACTCGGGTGGTGAATTTAATAATCACTTTCTTACCTCATTGTGTGAATTCCTCAACATAAAGAAGATTAATACCATGATATATCACCCAGAGTCGAATGGGCTAGTGGAAAGAGCAAATAGGAAGATATTAAATATATTGAGGGTAACACTAGGGGGATCAGACCCCAACTGGGATATTGCAATACCGGCGGCACTGAGTACTCTGAATCATTCATATCATATATCAATTAAAATGTCACCGCATGAAGCATTGTATGGTACCCCAGTTAGAACACCTTTCCATGTATTAACGCCTACAACTAATCTATCAAATCCTTTAAAAGAATGTATAAATGCAAGTATAAGTCGATATGATATCCTTCCAAAGAATTTAGAAGAATCACAAATCATAATGAAAAGGAATCATGATAAAATAGCGAAACCAACTAAAACATATACCGTGGGTGATAACATCTATATTCAAATCAATGTCAGAAAAGGGGTCAACTATAAATTAACACCTAAGTTTGAAGGCCCATTTAACATTTTGGAAATATTAACGGCCAATAGGTTTAGAATTCAAAACGTAGCCCAACCCATGGATGAGAGAATAGTGCCATTGTCTCACATAAGAAATTAAAAAGAAAAGAGAGGAAAAGAAGTGAGGGAAAATTCTGTTCTGTTTTATGTGATTAAAAGTTTTCTTTTTAATACAGGAGTAATTACATATATTTTTTCTCGTTACAGGTTTCCAAGATGAATTTTTTGTTGTTGGGAGTGATATTGTTCGCTCAGACATTTTTCTCGTATGGGATGAGTTCTAAGACTAAAAATATATATTTCAAATATGGCAATATAGTTGAAAGACAAGAAGACATTTTTATTACATCAACCAACGTAATTGTCGAAGTGCATATGCAAGCAATTTTTCTTCAAGAGAATGATGTCACTAGCTTAAGAACCGCCATTTCAAGGTTTTCTGCATCATTGGATGAGTTGCATAGAAGACATTTTCATTTGACTACTAAGAGTTTGCTTGGATCAACATTAAAAGTTGCAGAGATGCTATCTGATGACTTGAAAAATAAGACTGGCGAGACAGGATCTTTGGCTTATGACCTTTTGATGTGGACTGTAGGACACGAACATAAAGAAAGACGGAATCCGTTCATTTATGCTGCATTAAGCATCTTTGGGTCTGTTGCAAGTTTAGGTTTAGGAATTTCCAATCGTCTTAAAATTAGTAATCAAAATAAGAAAATTGAGTTCTTGACTCATAAAGATGAATTGATTATGTCAGAACTAAGGGATCAGTTAGCTTCAATCAATAAAATTATGGATTTGTTAAATGAACATTCAGATAATATCGTTCAAATTATGGAAGTACAGGATTTGTTGGCAACATTAACGTATTATGATTCAAAGATAGATCACATACATAACAGAATTGCACATTTCATTGAGAAATCAAAGGATTATGTAGAAGCTATCACGTTAGCAACTAAAGGTGTATTGTCGCCCCCATTTGTTGCCTATACGTTACTTAAAATTAGTTCTGGAGAACGGAAGGGATAAACTAGGCTATGTTCCTTTGTTAGACGAACATAGGTTAGAATTTTATTACAGCCTAATTACAGTAAACGTAGATAATAACAAGATTAGGATTACAATTCCCTTTGATTCTTCTGATGCCTGGCAATCTTACAGGATATCACCATTTCCGACTTTCATGACGAATCACTCAAATCCAGTAATATCCAGTTTGACAGGACACGTATTGATTTCCCCAGACAAGGAAACATATACGGTCATTAAAGACTTAAATCAATTAACTCACTGTTCAGACGCAATGGATAGAAAAATATGTACAGCTGACTCATTTGAATTCCGTAAAAACTTAATGGATTCATGCGAGTTAGGTATAGTGCTAGACGGTGCTCTCTCCCATACAAGTGAAAATTGTCTGGATAGGCTTTATCCCTTTGACAATAAAGAATTCAATTGCAGACTGAATAATGGCTCGTGGATACGATACGACAAGGACGGCTTCAATGTATCATGCCCTGACGGATCCACATCCTTCACCCACATCTTCGTCGCAGCAGATGGTTGTATCGGGACTTCCCCGAATTCCATGGTGACTGGTCTACGGACAATCATCAGAGAACGAGCCTACTTCGCGAACTTCACGTGGACCTCTACAATGCCAGCACTTCCTCTCCCATACAACGGAAATGTGGCAAAGCGGTTGATGAAACTTACCGAAAAGGACCACCTGTCACCGACTTATAAAGAAATTCTTCACCCCTTACTACTGGCTGGTTTGTGTTTCACGGTGGTGATATTTATCGCCGTGAACATCCTTGTTTGGCGTAGGTTACGGCACAGCAAGCAGCTAAAAAGGAATGAGTTGCATAGCCCTGACAATACCCCCTATTTAATCCAGTTCAAAGCTGTTTGAGTGGCCACCTCATTCGCTAAGGGAGTAATTTGTCGGGAAGATGTTTGTATGAAAAGCTGATTAGTACGCTAGTAATATGTAATTAAAGAAATTCTCTACATTTGCATTGTTAAAAATACATTTAAAACAACATTTAAAAAATAAATAAAATAAAAAAGGATATAAATCATTTTTTCTCTCGGCATCTAATAGAAATATATAAGCCGGAATGTTAAAAAAAGAAAAGAGAAAAAAAAAATATAATAAAATATATAACAGAATCTATGGGCATCTAATAAAATATATCAGCCCTATATATAAATATATATATATATATATATATATATATATGTACGAAACCGTGGTAACGTGTACGTACCAGGAATTCGTGTTTGTGCACTAAAAATTGAGTATCTTGTTTCTGACAAAGGTAACAATTATTCTTTATCAAGTTACCGAATCATATGTAAGTCAGAATTTATTTTGTTTTTTGGTACCATGTAATCATTTGCTAGCAATGTACCATATATATGATCTTGGTTTTATCATGCATTTTTCTTTTTGCTTTGGTAATATCTTTTTTGTATGCATTATTGTTATTATTTTTAATGTGCCTATTTGGACATTCGTCCTCAGTTGATTATGGC
>NC_090726.1:16048898-16051398 GCF_036898095.1 Palaemon carinicauda | reverse complement strand
TGAAATTTTGGACATATACTTTTGATCACTTGCCAAAAAAAAAAAAAAAAAAAAATCTTAATATAAAGTAGTAAATGGATATCCATCTAATTCCCACTTCAATTCATAAGCCTGTTTTTGCTTCATCATACTAGAGACTGGGAGACATAAAATCAATACCCAACACAATAGATGTTTAAAACTGAATGATGATGAATATTATGATGATGGTTTTCATCATACAAATCATTTCATTACTACTACTTGCATCTAAAATACTCTTGATAATGACATCATCTGAAATAATAATAATATAAATAATAATAATAATAATAATAATAATAATAATAATAATAATAATAATAATAATAATAATAATAATAATAATAATAATAATATCATTAATATCATTAATATTAATAATAATAATAGTATTAATAATATTAATAATATCATTAATATCATTAATATCATTAATATTAATGATAATAATAGTAAAAATATGGCTGTTGTTATTGTTATTGTTATTGTTATTATTATCCTACTATCACCATTACTGCTACTGCTGTTACTAGTAACCAGAACCATAGTTATTATAGGATAATAATAACAATTATTTCAAGAAAACAGATCACCTTCAAAGAACAGAGATAATAGTTAATAAAGAAACAAATTGTTTACTGATGATAGAAAAATTTAATATAGTTTGAATTAAATGATATTAGATTTTATGAAAGGGGTCTAGCTTCTTCACTAGGATGTAAAATGTTTTTAAATCATAATTTCCATAGCCATAAAGTATCATATTATTCATTAAAAGAGTAAAAAAACTAAATATTCATTTTATAAAGCATAACCTGATGAAAATTGACATTATTCATCTCTCTTTTTCTTTCTATATATAATCTACGCTGAATTTAGTTGATGAAATTTCATTATTAAGTGTGATTTTCTGAATGGGTAATTTGAACCCTCTTCTTCCACGGAGGCATGTGTCCCTTGTCTGAGAAGGAAACTTTTCCATTGAAGTGGCAGATGAATCCACTCTTTCCGCAGACCCTGCAGGAACGCAGAAGACGACCTCGGACCACATTTATTCCTTCAGTGTCAGCGCTTCTTTGATTGACCGGTTTCGTGAAGGTCTTTCCACTTTTACCAACATGCTGAAGGATTCTCCTACTCGGCTTATCCTGAGTTTTACAGGCCTTCCTTCGTCTTCCAGTGTTTTTTATTCCTGAGTTTTGCAGTCACTTCTTCCTATCCGACTGTTTTTTTTTTGTCTTTCTATTTTTGCATGTGATTACGGTAACTATTATTTCGTCATTCCTTCATTTAAATCATATTAGAAAAATTATTGACATATTCAAGAGGAAAATAAGAATACTATAAGCTTATGAAATTTTCTCAATCATTCATAGATTTACTGGATAATATTTCTTATTCCATTGATATAATTTTCTATATTATTGAGAACATAAGCGTTTGGTGCCTTGAATCTCTTATACTTTTTAAAGAACCCGTGATTTTAATGGGGAATTCACCCTGGAAATATACAGTTCTTAGCTTTTTCTCAGTATAATACAGGCGACCGTAATTTTTTACCCTGTTTTGTTATGTTTTACGTGTTGGTAACGTAATATTACTCCTTAACGTCAATATATCTGTTTTTTAAAACGGTAAATACCTGGCAACATCTATTCCAGGGTTTCTTCTGTTTTTTTCGGCCAATTTTTAACAGGTTGGAATTGTCGTTATGAGTTCTAATCTCTCCAATAAGATTGAATATATTTCTATACCGTACTCTTGGCAAATGATTAGTGAAGTTTACATTTCTTATACTCGATTTTGTTTATTTTTTCATATTGAGTTCCATAAGCTGCCCGTTATGATAAGGAGAAATACCTGAAAAACTCGTATTATCTACGCATGAAAGACATAAACTGTAATGGTCATCGTTAAAAAAAAAAAAAAAAAAAAAAAAAAAAATGACTAGAAGTTTTTTGTATATTGGTAGGCAATTCATAATTGTTGATGACATGCATTATAAGTCGATTTTCACCATGAATGTTTTTTTTATATCATCACACTATAAAGATATATGAAGGGTCATTGGTATACTTTTGGTAAATTTTAGCGTTTTGGATTTCAACTATTTTTTCTTTACTGTTTGACGTTGTAATGTACCATGGTAAGTTATTAATACGTTTATCTCTTTCAATAATTATAAATAAAAGTGATAACGATATTTGATAAAATAAGGGAAATAATATTATGAATAATATAAAAGTTATGGGTACAATTCCAACAATATCCTGTTTTATATTTCATTTTGAGTCATCTATTTATATGTAATTCTTTTCCTTTTATTAGACTTTCATGGGAATGTCACTAACAAGATACATTGACTAATTTTATTACAATACGACGTTAGAGTAAATTATTTCGGAAAAAAATTTCACACATTGAGATTATTTCATAACGCAACAAGAAATTAAACAACAATAACAATAATATCCGTTGG
>NC_090726.1:16033898-16041398 GCF_036898095.1 Palaemon carinicauda | reverse complement strand
ATTTTTTTTTTTCAATACTTCAATTTAAATAGTAAACCCAAGTCTCTTTAATTCTCACTTTGCTCTGTCACGTCATCTCAGACCTTAAGAGAAATTTCCCTAGTGATGAATGTTTTTTTTTTCTCGCCAACGAATCGAAATCTATTACTGATTGAAATAAGATTGATTTTTAGATATTCAACCCAATCGACCAAGATATGGATAAATGTCTAACGTTTTAATGATATTTGTATTGTCTATAGGTTCGGATCCTTGAATGGAAATGAAAGTGTATTATTGAAAGAATTTCCCTATTTGTTTATATATATATATATATATATATATATATATATATATATATATATATATGTATGTGTGTGTGTGTGTGTGTGTGTGTGTGTGAGTGTGTGTGTGTGTGTGTGTGTGTGGGTATGTGTATGTTATGTGTGTGTGAGTGTGTGTGTGAGTGTGTGTGTGTGTGTGAGTGTGTGTATGTGGGTATGTGTATGTTTTTGTATATATATATATATATATGTATATATATATATATATATATATATATATATATATATATATATATATATATAATATATATATATATATATGTATATATATATATATATGTATGTATATATATATATATATATATATGTATGTATGTATGTATGTATGTATGTATGTATGTATGTATATATATATGTATGTATATATATATATATATATATATATATATATATATATATATATATATATATATATATATATATATATATATAACCTAAATATATCGATCTCACACTTTAGTTCTTTACCAAATACAATATCGTATAATCATTAATGTCATATAAGTTAATAGATAGATCACCCTACTAGCATTAATATGAACTAAAACATCACTCTGGGGTACCATTGAAAACTACTATTGTTATAATTATAATTACTATTGGACAGTATGTTTTCATGACTTTACAAGATTGGCGTGTAAAACAGTTTTATGGTTGTGGGAAACTCAGCGTGAGCCTTATTTTCCCCTAGGGAGACATACAATATTTCTAGGTTACCGGGTGGAAATGAAGGAACATTATGGGTCACAGATGGGTTCAGAGGGTGTCTCAATAGGTTTTTGTGTAGCCATAGCATAGTTTTTGTATGTACTGTTACATTTTGCAACAAATATATGTAATACTTATGTCAATTTTATTAAATATCCTTGGTTAAAAGACAACTTTGTTAAACGAATTTCATGATGAAAGCAAGCAAATAAACAGAAATTTACTAAATTTTCCGATATTTTTGTGCACAATCCATCTTTATGCTTAGTACTTCTAAGGCTAACATATTATAAAATGAGTGCTTGATTTACAAAACAGTATTGGGTAATAACCAAAGAATTATTTTTTTTTCATGATGTATATTACCATCTATCGAAGATATTAAGTCCTCTCCTAAGTATGATTGGCAAAAGAGCAAAGCTACATCCTTTGGCAACTTAAAGATAATATATAAGCATTAGTCATTCCTTTGTTTTATGTTGTTAAGTATGTTTTAACCACTAAGAGATGTTTTAACAATATTCCACATATCTAACTAGAGGTATTATTCCACATACACCGTATAATGTAAAAGCGTTTCGAGACACTGTAAAAGGTCACATACATCACTTGAGGAGATTGTATTCAAATCTGAGCGATGATTTGTCAAAGCTAGCAGGTCATAATATCAGTAAATAGGTCTTGATTTTGATTTCAACCTTGGAATCTTTGTGTATCAAATACGTCATCCTTTGGGAAATTTTATAAGTTTCTATATGTAATTAAGAAATGACGGGTGGTGTAAAAATTAAAATATTTACCAAGTTGTGAAGGAGTAATTGTCACCTAATTACCTTAATTTTAAGTATTTGGTAATGGAGTTATTTTGATAACATATGCTAGGCACCATAATGATTGTCCGTCTTCATTTTTTTAAAGGTATTCACTTAAATGTCTTTTAAAGATAATTAAGCAATTGATAATTAAAGATATAACAGAGTTTGGAAATGATGCCACCACTTGCACACTCTGTGCATGTAAAATCTACACTGTTCATTTCAAAAAGGCTTTGTTTTGAAGCGTTTTTTGTTTTGTTTTTTTCTTTTTTTTTATACCTTGAGTATTTAACCTTCAACATTTAATCAGCAAGAAATAGAAAGGAGGTCAGCTCACCATCGTACTCATCTTAATATTTCCAATGCAAACTTACTTCAATATCATCTTTTGTTTGGCTAATTAAAGGCTTGAGAAATCACTGATCCATTTGTCCTTTCAGAAGTTTTGAATTTTAAATAACTTTGATGTGACTGTTTTATTAAAGTCAAATATATTTTACTTATAAATTATATTTGATTAAATATAAAAAGATAATTACAAGAGTTTATTATAGCTGTCTTATTAAAATTGAAGATAATCTGGATTAACCTTTGATAACTTTGGTTGAGGAAAATCTAATTACATGATAAGAAAGTCTGTAAGTTACAAAAGACTATAAAATTCTAGGATACATAAAAATAGGTCCTATATAATATAGCTATAGTGTGGAAAGGCTCTAATGTAATGTAGCGTTTTTATTTTTTATTCACTTCTCATATTAGGCAGATAATTCACTATTCTTTGAGTAGATATTTTAAAATTTATCCCAGTGCTAGAACGCCAATATGCTGTGTCTTTGCATTACCATTAAATATTATCTTAGTTTTACATATATTAATTTACAGTCATATATTTCTACATTCTCTATTCAAGTATTCTATCATTTTTTGCAATTCCTCTCATGATTCACTAAACAAAACTATGTCATCTGCAAATCTTAAGTTGTTGAGGCTTTTCCCATTGATATTTTAATATTAATTCCTACATTTTCCTAATGTAAATCCTTAAAAACCTCTCTGGGAAGGCTGTGAATAATTCATGAGAGATGTGGTCTCCCTGTTTAACTCCTTTCGTAACTGGGATGATCTCACTATATGTAGTGTTAGGATTGTTGTACTTATTGTATGAATATCTTCAAGGGTTCTGACATAAGATTAGCCTTTTACTTGTCTTTAAAGTGCTTTTAATACTAATGGAGTTTTAGCCAAATTGAGACTTTTCTTTTGGTTTAAAAATGTCATACACTGTGGTTTGTCATATTCTGCTGATTTTTTCATTTGCTGGATCATTACATTGAAATGGTCAGTTGTTTAATACCCGCTTTCATATCCTACCTTCTCTTTTCGTTGTTTAAAGTCTAGGTATCATTCTATTCGCCCTAATATGGTCTTTTTAAATATTTTATAGATTTCTATAAGTAACGTTATTGGGTGATAGCTCTCCAGGTCTTATATTCTCCCTATTCGAAAATTAGTACAATGATGAAGTTTTTTCAAGCTGTAGGTGTAGAGCATTCTTTCAGACATTTTGTGTATAATTCCACAAGCTTTTCTACCATGAAATCTGTTTATATTATTAAATCAATTGTTATTCCATCTTCTCCTGCTGCTTTGTGGTGGCCGATGTGGTAACGTCCCTGACTATGGAAAACCAGACTGGGGTTCGAGTCCCGCTCAAACTCGTTAGTTTCTTTGGTCGCTGCAACCTCAACATCCTTGTGAGCTAGGGATGGAGGGTTTCAGGATGCCTATAGGTCTATCTGCTGAGTCATCAGGAGCCATTGCTTGGCCCTCTTTGGTTCTAGCATAGGTGGAGTAGGAGTTTAGGTGCTGATCATATGTATATACGGTCAGTCTCTATGGCATTGTCCATTGCCTCTGCCATTCAAGAGCAGCTTTTAATAGCCAGGGACGCATAAAGAGAATATTGATCTCAGTCTTCTTGCATCAGCAGATCGGCCCTAAATGTGAAGAAAGTTTTCAAGAAAAGTTACACTGATAACGAATTTCTGGGTAAACTTTAACTGTGTAGGTGATAAGATTTAGCACTTGTTAGTGGTCGTAAATTAACATGATTTCAATGATCATGAACAGTCGATACCCATATTAAAGATAAGAAGGTAGCTGGTGTGGGAGCCGAGTATTATTTAGTGAATATCTATATGTATGTTCTTACGTTTACTGTATCATATAGAATGTAAAGAAACTTTGTTCAATAAATCAGTCCTTGAAGAAGTATCACGAGACTTGTCAAGAGCTAATGTTATATTTTCTATTTGCATTTCAATGTGGTTCTTTTGCATCTGCACTTCACGTGTCCTTGTGATGTTTACGTATACACACACACACACGCATATATATATATATATATATATATATATATATATATATATATATATATATATATGCACACACACAAACACACACACACAAACACACACACACACACACATATATATATATATATATATATATATATATATATATATATATATATATATATATATATATATATATATACATTATATATATATCCTAACTAACAGATGAGAATTTTCGTTTTTTTCTTGAGGTATTAGATTATAGAGTTATCGTTATTGAATAAGTTTTGTTTTTACCTCGTAAATGAATTATTGACGGAAGTAAATTGACTTCCTGTAAATATAATGCAATATGAAAGAGTAGATACTAAATATTAGAGATTCCATTACTGGAAAATAAAAACCCTATTCATAGAGGAGGCAGTATAATTGATTCACAAATCGTTTTGCTTTATGATAGCCTCTCTTTATAATTTTCATCTGAATTTCACACTAAAAATCAAGCATTTATCGAAAAAGAATTTACAATTTAGGAGTTCATTAGTCCTGTTCAAGATATAACCAATTAAATAGATATAAGACAATTGACTAGTTTTATCTTATACATCCTTTTATTGATATAAATAAAACATTCGTATTATTGAAAGTTTTATTACGATATAATGTCGAGAATGTGCACCCCTTTTACCTCGGAAGATTTAAAATTCCTCGACTTTTTACCTAAAACTTTTCTCAAAACATTTTAGAAATCCTATATAATTTTTACAATATAGTGTATTAGCAGTATAATCAGCTATATTGGACAGTCTTTCTCATGATAATTCATGGTGTTAGTTTCATATTTCTGTGATATATTTTCACACATTCAATGGAATACTAATGAAAATGCAATTCTTTGTAATTGTTACATGTACCTTTGACTTTTATCCTATTCGCCATATATAATTTTTGCCTATTTATTTCAATACAAAAATACTTCGTTTATTTCAGATGATTTCTTAACCCATGATCCCTTACTACATTATACTTGATTTTCCTTTCAAAGGGATTATGGAATTCTTTATTTTGTAAATTTTACTAGGATATATAATTTTAAGTATTTACCTTTTATTTTTCCATCTTAGTATATTCAGTGCTTTTTCAATTGTTTATTCTAGTTCGGTTAAGTACATATTATACTGTTTTTTTTTTTTTTTTTTTTTTGCATATTTTGAATAAATTTATGAAAAAATTCAGGCATTTCCCAAAATAATGAGACCAAACTGACCTTTCCATGACAAAAATTAATGTTGTTAGCGCAATTAAAAAAAATGTATATTGCAAAATGTACTTGAAAAAAAAAAATAAACGCCTTAGAGGTTAAGAGTTGGAAAGTTCCAAATAGCGTTGGGGGTAAAGAAGTTAAGATCAATCATCATCGACCCATTTTTTTATTTATTTTTTTATTTATTCATTTATTTTTGTTTTGGCTAAATATTCCTTATTATTCTCCCCTTGTATAGTTTTCTTTCATATAAAATTTAATACTGAATAGAATCTCTTGCATGGGTTTTTTTTTTAAACACGTAAAGCATTCAAATGTAATTAATATTAATACAAGTTTTCAAATATATATATATATATATATATATATATATATATATATATATATATATATATATATATA
The DNA here is from genome assembly GCF_036898095.1 of Palaemon carinicauda. NCBI lineage: Eukaryota > Metazoa > Arthropoda > Malacostraca > Decapoda > Palaemonidae > Palaemon > Palaemon carinicauda. Next base: position 16,035,526 of record NC_090726.1, on the reverse strand, counting down.
TATATATATATATATATATATATATATATATATATATGTATATATATATATATGTATATATATATGTATATATATATGTATATATATATATATATATATATATATATATATATATATATATATATATATATATATATATATATATATATATACACTCAATTCTTTGAGAAAAAATAATAAGTTACGTGGGAAGGGAGGATTCATTTTAGCCTTCTTGCATTAATAGATCTTTACTGAATGTGAAGAACCTTTCAATAAAAGTTACACGGATCAAGAAAGTCTGCGTAAACTTCAGCCATGTAAATGTTGAGAGAGAGAGAGAGAGAGAGAGAGAGAGAGAGAGAGAGAGAGAGAGAGAGAGAGAGAGAGAGAGAGAGAGAGAGTAAATACGATTATCTCTGTGTTATGATAATATGCAGGCAGTACTTGTTTGACATCAGATTATCACTTGCAGTAATTATTCTCATTTCTCATGTTGCTCTTACTTGATCATCTGTTATTTGGAAAGTAATTATCTTTTTTATTTAGTGGATAAACGTTCCTGTCTTCAAAGTTAGAAGATAAATCGTTTTTTATTTATTTCTCTTTTCGCAGACTATTTCTATGTGCAATGCTATTCTATGTAGAATAAAGATTAGGGGCCATTTTCCAACTGCCTAAACTAACCACTAAGGTCTATTGAGGAACAGTCATAATAAAAAAATAAGATTTTTTAGCTGTTCATCGAAGGAAACATTTCACTATTAGACATTTTTCCTGGTAATCATAATTGGTGGTTTTCTGATTTTTTTTTCTTTTACATTTCTATGATCAACTGCTATATATCCATCCCACATCTTTCAATTACTTATGTTTTTCTATTCTTATTTAATTTCGTACTGATTAAAATCTAAATGAGCGTGTGCATTCTTAGTAAGATTCAGTTTTATTTTCAATAGAAGATTATTCTAAATCTGTTCAATACTCGTTGGTATTATTTTTGAAGAGGTAGGGGATTTAAAATATATGAATTCTAAGGTTCCTTATTTAATCAAGGAATCCAGAAAAAAAACGGTTGGGAAAATTTATATATTTAATACATCCTAATTCTATTTAAGAAAGTGGTCAGGGTGAATATCTAAAAACCAAACATGGCATTGCAAACTCAATTATTTCCTTAATATCATGTGCCACTTATCAGGAAGGAAATTTGCTTGATAAACATTGCTTGGCCTTTTTTCTGGGGGGTGGGTGGGTGGGTGGGTGGAATGAATTAATTCTCCTGTCAATCATACTCTCGCCTAAGTGGAAGAAAAGTTTTCCAATTAGTCATTCCCTTCCTTTTTTGCTTTAATTTCTCATTAAATATAATGAAGATAAGTGTAATAGGATAAATCGTCTGGACCTTTTAGTATCCTAATGGTAGTTTTCCTATTATCCTTATCATTGGGTGAAACAACTTTCGGGGTATTTTTATATTTATATGAAAAAAACAGAGAGAAATCATCAGTTACTTCTTCAGTACATTTTAGTACGCTTAATAGATTGCTGTGGCCTAATTGGTAACGTCTCTGTCTGGTGCTTGCCAGTCGGCGGTTCGAGTCCCACTCAGACTTGTTAGTGTCATAAGTGTCATCTGCAACCTTCTT
>NC_090726.1:16016398-16021398 GCF_036898095.1 Palaemon carinicauda | reverse complement strand
GCTGCGGGTGATCTGTCACTAAAGCAAGGTGGGCAGGACCCTCTTGTCCCCTTCCCCCTCTATCTCCGTAATGGCCTAGCCATTACTGTATTGTACCTTGCCGGCCGGCAGAGCTGGCCAGCAGGGGTCTTACTGTACTGTACGTCGTTCTACTTCTGGACCTAGTATAGGTTGGGATGTGGAATTGACTCAGCCCATTGCCGGCCGGCAGAGCTGCTGGCCGGCAAGGGTCTTATGTTTTCGAGTGCTGCCCGGACCTCTCTTGGTCCCCTCATCCATGCCTGCCGGCAGAGCCGGACGGCATTGGTCAAGGAAGCCTGAATTAGTTTCTCCCCTTCCTTATATGCACTCTTTCGGTTGCCGGGCTTGGGGGTTGTGTACACTCTTATCCCGGCATCCATTCTATTTTCTTCTAGTGCTGTACCTGTCCCGGCTGCCGGCCTATGAGGCCGGCAGCCGGGCAGCTGTAGTCTTCTGGTTCTTTTGCTGCCGGCTGGCATCGGTCCTTTGTACCTTTTGCCGGCCGGCTTATGTCAGTCCTTGTCTGCCGGTCACCAAGAGTGTGGGCCGGCAGCTGGGTACTACCTTGTGTAGTTGCTGGCCGGCAGCCATTGCCGGCCAACACTGGCTGTTACCGGCCGGCAATTGCTGCCGACCGGCACAGGCATTTGAACCAGAGTGCTGCCGCCCCTATAGCTGTTAAGTAGTATACTTTAAAGCTAGTTGTGGTGTGTGCCGGCCGGCAAAGGCAGGCCGGCACACATCCCCCTATACTGTACTAGTATTCTTCTGTATAGCATATACAGTAAGAAGAAAACTATAGTAAAGGTTTAGGTACAGCACTGTATCTTCTAACACTATTGTGTTTTCTTGCACAGCCCTTTGCTGTTGCCCTCAGATAGGAAGCTGAGTTCTTCCCTGTCTATTATCCAGGATTTTAAAATCATTGCTTAGGTGTGAGCTCCACCTGTTTCCTCTGGAAACCTTGCATTGGTTACTCTAGAAGAGATAAACCATTTTGATTTTTAGTATCTGGGAAGGCTGCAACAATGGGTTGTGAGGGAAACACAAGTGTGTGTCTTTCCTTTATGAATAGTTATGCTATACTATGCATATCCAGTGATACATAGTTCACTTGATACTCATGGAAATTTCTTCTCTTTACCGGAGAACCCTCCGAAGTGCGGAAATGTTTTCTGCAATGTCCGCAGCAAGAACCTCTGCGGACATGAGTGTTGTAGGAGACACGCAGCATGCGCTGTCTCCAAGGATGATCTCCAGTATTGGGACCCTCAGGTATGTACTGTATGCACTAACCTGATTACTGAGGCTTTTTATTCCCCTAGAACGGCGGAATCAAGGGATATAGCAAGGGAAAAGCTTCGTACTTGGGTAAGGGGCTTTCAAGAAGAACACCTCTGGCCCTTATCTTCCAAGTGAGAAGATGAGGGCGTATCTTTTTCCCCAGGCATCAGCTGATGCAGTGATTCCCCAGCCTCAAGAGGAGATCCCTCAAGATCAAGTCCAGGTGGACGTGGAAGTCGCAGTCGTGATGCAAGACATCCAGTTGGATGACAGGATGTCTGACCTTGGACGAACGTTTGGAAGAAGACCTCCTGGCAGAAGGTCAGGATCAAGTTCAAACACCCGGATGTCCGTAGAGGATGAGGGTCGACGAAGGTGTCGGCTACTCCGGTTCAGATGCCGGAGCCTATCCCCTCAACATCGGCTGGTCTCCCAGTAGAACTGGGACAGGCCCTCTCTTCGATTGTTGGAATGATCCAACAAATGCAGAAGGAGAATCAGGAGAAGGCGGCTGCAATGGAACTGCGTATGCAGTCCCTGGCAGAATCACATGGGCCCCGGAAAAGGCTCAATGTGAAAGACCTTCCCATATGCTCAGATGCTAACCCATGGAGGTATGCTGAGCACATGCCGATGACGACTGGAAAGATCGTCATCTCGGATAAGCTGGGTTCAGTTCCCCTAGAGGAGGTAGAATTCTGGCCCAGCAAGGCATCATATCCGGACTGCTATGTCCGGCTGAGAAAAGAACCAGCTTCAATGGGAGGAGACAGAGCCGAAGGAGGTCATTATTATGGACCACGCTAAGGCTCAAGCCCTACTTTCATCCTCGATGAAAGAGAGGGGCTTCTCTAACTCGAAGATAGCTGCATTGAGCAAGAAGCTCCCTTCTTTTGTGTCCTCTCCTGATAGAGCCTTCCCTCTTTTTACAGAAAGGGTTTACGGCTGTCCTAAAGGCAGTCGAGGCCGGCAAGCCTTGCCCCTCCCTGGAGGAGTCTAAACCCTTGTCGCTGGCCCTGCCTATGGACCACAAAGACTGGAAGGATGTCCATCTGACATTCTCAGTGGGAAAGTTGGAGGCTGATATTGCCGGACGGCAATTCGGCGGGGAACCTCCCCAAGCTGTCCGACTCTCTTTTACGAAGGGAGTTTGAGACAAAAGAAAGACTGGCTGCCTCAATGTCTCATCAGACTACTCTTGAGACGATGGCAAGTGACCCCAAGGTCTATGAAATGTTCATGGTAGTGGCTAAGTCTCACCCTAGCCACAAGTGACGAAGGACCTTTATGGCTTCGTCAAGGCAAGGAGAGCTTGCAGGGAGTTCGTGTTCACCAGGGCTTCGGTGAGACACGAGCCAAGGAAGTTAATCTCCTCCAACATTTGGGGGAAAAGACCTTTTCCCTACCGATGTGGTCAAAGAGGTTGTTGATAAGGCCGCCGTGGAGAATAGAAACCCTTCTCCAGAAGTGGGGCCTGGCTATCAAAAGAAAATCTTCCCCGGATGAGGGTCCTCAACCAAAGAGGAAGAATATGAGGACTAGGCTACCGTCTCGGCCAGCCAAGCCTTATAGACAGCAAACAGCAACTGCAATTGCCATTGCCCTCCAGTGCCCCAGATGGTGGCACAAACCCCGACTACTTTTCAGTGGGTACCCCAGGGCTGTGCCAGGTCAGTCAACACATATTCACCCCAACGTTCGAAGGACAGTCTTCTTCCTTTTGTGCAAAACCTAGAGGAGCAGCCAGAGGCTCGTCTAGGCGCCCCTCAAGGGGAAGGGGGATTCAGAGGTGGTCGTGGTCAGGGAGGCAATACCTCAGGACGGCAGTCCAAGTGAAACGATACCGGTAGGAGGGAGACTGATGAAATTTTGGGATCGCTGGACCTTCGATCCCTGGGCCCAAAGCCTACTCAAGAATGGACTGGGCTGGAGCTGGTACAACACTCCACCCCCGTGCCTTCGGTTTTTCCAACACTCCACCCCCGTTTTGGAGGAGTACGTTCAAGAACTGTTGGAGAAAAAGGTGATCCGAAAGGTGAAGTCCATCAAATTCCAAGGGAGGCTGTTTTGTGTTCCCAAGAAAGACTCAGAAAAACTCAGAGTCATTCTGGACTTGTCGCCACTCAACAAGTTCATAGTGAATTGCAAATTCAAGATGCTAACACTGCAACACATAAGGACCTTACTGCCCAAAGAGGGGCATACTCAGTTCTCTATAGACTTGTCAGACGCCTATTGGCACATTCCAATCAGCCGTTCGACTCTCCCCCTACCTAGGGTTCAGGCTACAACGAAGACTGTACGCCTTCAGAGCCATGCCATTCAGGCTAAACATAGCCCCCAAGGATTTTCACGAAGCTTGCGAGCGCAGCTCTCAAACAATTACGCCTAAAGGGAATTCAGGTAGTAGCCTACCTGGACGACTGGCTGGTGTGGGCAGCATCCGAGACCGAATGCCTTGCAAGCTTCCAGTCAGGTGATCCAGTTTCCTAGAGTACCTAGGCTTCAAGATCAACAGAAAAAAGTCTCGACTTTCTCCATCCCAAAAGTTCCAGTGGCTGGGAATCCACTGGGACCTTTTGTCACACAGTTTCTCCATCCCGACGAAGAAAAGGAAGGAGATAGCGGGCTCTGTCAAGAGACTCCTAGATTCCGAAAGGATATCAAGACGCGAACAGGAGAGGGTACTAGGCTCTCTCCAGTTTGCTTCAGTGACAGACCCAGTGCTAAGAGCACAGCTAAAGGATGCAACCGGAGTTTGGAGAAGGTATGCAATCAAACGCGCGAAGAGACCTGAGAAGACCAGTGCCGCCTCGGCTACGTACTCTTCTCAGACCTTGGTCCCAAGCCAGACATCTAAAGAAGTCGGTTCTTCTTCAGCCACCTCCCCCGTCGTTGACGATTCACTCAGACGCCTCAAAGGAGGGATGGGGAGGTCACTCTCATCGGAAAAAAAGTCCAGGGGACTTGGGTCCAAGCTATTCAGGACCTTTCATATAAACTTTCTAGAAGCTATGGCAGTGCTCCCTTACCTTAAAAGAAAGTCTCCCCGCGTCACTCGATCCACATAAGATTGGTGATGGACAGCGAGGTGGTTGTGAGATGCTTGAATCGACAAGGGTCGAGGTCACCACCTCTCAACCAAGTAATGTTAGCCATTTTCCGATTGGCGGAAAAGAAGAAGTGGGTACCTGTCGGCAGTTCACCTTCAAGGAGTCCGCAATGTGACAGCGGAACGCTCTATCCAGGTTCACACCGATAGAGTCGGAATGGTCCTTAGACGCAGGATCATTCTCCTTCATTCTGAATCAAGTCCCAGAACTGCAGATAGACCTCTTTGCGACGAAAGAACAACAAGAAGTTGCCCCTGTACGTGTCCCCGTACGAGGACCCCTTAGCGGAAGCAGTGGACGCGATGTCCCTCGACTGGAACAGATGGTCCAGGATTTATTTGTTTCCCTCCTCACAACCTTCTGTTGAGGGTCCTTAACAAACTGAGATCCTTCAAGGGGGGGTAGCGGCAATAGTGGCCCACAAGTGGGCCGAACAGTATGTGGTTCCCCTTAGCGTTGGAACTATAGATGAAGTTCGTGCCGCTACCACATCCAGTTCTGACCCAGCGAGTCCAGAAGTCGACTGTCTGCGCTTCATTACAGAAAACCCGGACCCTTCAGCTCATGATTTTCTCGCCCCTT
>NC_090726.1:16001332-16003832 GCF_036898095.1 Palaemon carinicauda | reverse complement strand
CTGTCTTTTTCTTTTCGTCATCCAGTGTTTCTTATTCCTTAGTTTTACAGTTAACTCTTATTTCGTCATTCTTTCATTTATATAAAGTTATTAAAAATATTGACATATTTAAGAGGAAAAATAAAAAAAAGTATATGGTTTTAATATCTTCTCAATCATTCATGTATGTACTGGATAATATTTCTTATTCCATTGATATATTTTTTTTTGTATTTTGCAAACATAAGACTTTGGTTTGTTCAATACCCTACACTCTTTAAAAAAAAAAAAAACTGTAATTTTGATTTGAAATTCACCGTAAAAATATACAGTTCTCAGCCATATTTCAGTAAAATGCAGGCAGCTGTAATTTTTTACCCTACTTTTTTATTATATTTTACGTGTTGGTAACCGTAATATGATTCCTTAACGTCAATATATGAGTTTTTAAAACGATAAATGTCTGGCAACATTTATACAAAAGTTTCTACCACTTTACGGCAATATTTTTACAGTGTATCGATTATTAATTCCTTTACAAATTAGTTGCAATTGTTAGATTGTGTTCGATAGGATTGAATACTTATCTTGTACCGTATGATTAGCAAAGGATTAGTGTACTTTACGTTTCTATTATATATATTTTTTTTGTGTGTGTGTATATTGAGTTTCACACATCTCCGGTCATAATAAAATCATGCCTGAAAAACTTTTATTATCTATGCATTAAAGTAAATAAACTGTGAAGCTCCTTGTTTTAAAAAAATCTTTTAAACAATTTATGGTACTTTTTTTTATTTATGTTATTTTTTAATATTGACAGAAAATTAAACTGTCTTTTAACACTTGAAGGAGTTTTGTTGATAGCCTCTAATTATAAGTCGATTTTCATAGTGAAGGTAATTCATATATCATTATGCTGTAAACTTATACAAAGGCTCTTCGGTATACTTTAGGTAAATTTGGGCTTTTTGGATTTCAACTATTTTTTTTTTTATTGTTTTGACTCTGGAGTATACCTTGGTAAGCTATTAATTAGTTTATCTCTTTCAATTATTTTAGATATAAATAATACTGATATTTCATAAAATAAGGGAAATGTACAGTTCTAACAATATCTTGTTTTATACTTCCCTTTGAGTCATCTATTTATATGTAATTTTCTTGTTTTTTATACTTCCATAGAGATATCTCCAGCAAGAAACAACGATTAATTTTATCACTCTCAAGATGTTGAGGTAAATTTTTTTATGAAAATTTGATCACACATAAAGATTATTTCAGGATTATTCACAAATTTAGACAATAATAACAATAATCTCCGGAGGATAATTCATCGAACTCTTCGCATTTAAAAATCCTTCTCCGGGCTGACTAAATAGAATATCATGATGCAATTCCAAATTATAATAATAATGGTCTTATTCATTAATTCAATCATATAGTTTACCAGAGTCATAATGACATATGGTCAAATAAAAATAATCAGTTGTCAGTCATCTCCACATTCATCGGCTCCCACAAAATGTAACTCCACATATGTTATTACCTGATATTACGTATCATAGATGAAGTGTTGTTTTTTATAGTTATTTCCAATTAAATCCAGATGGCGTTTGGAGTATAGTTCACATAGAGGACCGTATGTTAATTAAGGCTTTTATCGATACCTAGATTTTTTATAATCTCATAACCGGCATTCAGTTTCTTTACCGAATTCCTTTAAACATATAAGTTTCTAATAGATTCCGGGCTTATAGAGATTCCGGAGGCACCCTATAGCAAGGTGCTTAATACTTTATCAACCATAACTTAATTAATACTCATTTAAGCGTCCCTCATTACAGATTGGATATATAGCCTAAATATCTTTTGTCAGATTAGACTTCAGTAAGATTTTTTTTTTTTTTTACGCAGGAGGTGAGATATGATTGGAATATCCAATTGTTTATTATAAAATTCCGTTTGGGGAAGGTTCTACAATCATTAAAAATCATCATTAAACGGAAAAGTCAATGAATTAGTAACACTTACGCCAAACTTATATCAACCATAAAGATTAGAAAGGTATCTCGTAAATCTATATTGACGCAGTTAATAAACTGATGTCCATATCATGAAATTGAAAATACTTTCAACCTTGTTATATTAACTCTTTAGTATAATGTTCAGATATTTGAAAATGTAATAGTGAAACTTTATGAACGATTCCGTGGAAAAAAAAATCAAAGCTTTCATCAACAGTGAATTAAAAAAAAATTCAGTATGTTGATTCCATCCATACAAGAAGTTGAAATATGTTGTTACAAAAAAGTCAGTTGAACACCAGAAAGATTTCTAATGAACCAATCACTAATCAGAAATACACACACATACACACACACACACACACACACACATATATATATATAATATATATATACATATATACATATATACATATATACATATATATATATATATATATACATACATACATACATACACACACACACACACATATATATATATATATATATAT
>NC_090726.1:15983832-15996332 GCF_036898095.1 Palaemon carinicauda | reverse complement strand
ATTTCCTCCAAACATTTTATTTTTTTCAAATCTTCCTTCATTGTATCTAGTCATGTAATCTATTGCCTACATCTAGAGTCTAGACCTTCATGTTGTCAGTTTTGCAAAATCGAATCTTACCCCTCTTTAAAACATGTCCAAACCAACCAATCTTGACCCTTATCATGCTAGTAACCTACACTACCAGTGCACTTTCTATTCTGTTTATTAGCCAGCTCCTTATCATCCAGATCTCCAAAATTTGACCTAGTTCCTGGCCCCTGCTTCCTCCCAATTCATCTGTTTCTGGACCAAACAACATCGGTAGTCTTTAATACAATATGATTTTGATTCAATTTCTTATTCTTATTCATCACATAGCAATTTCTATCTACTGTAAAAACCGTATGTCACACGATCGTACATAGTTCATTTTGTGCTTCTATCTTCGCTCTCCCCTTGCACTAAAACGAATCTGAAAATTCATGTCTGCTTTTCTCCTCTGTAACAGTGTCAATATTTGAACATGAAAATTCTTCTTGCTTTGAGATTTTGTATATAAAGGAGAGTGTTCTTTAAAAAAGCTAACTCAGTTGTTCTTAACCTGCCTTTGAGTCAAAACCCTTCTCTCGGAACGTCACATAGGTGACCCCGGAAGTCGACTCGCTACCACCGCCGTCTACCCCCACCCCCTCGCCCCTCCATCGTTGGTACTATGACGGACTCTACAGAAGTTGGCGCTGCGGTTGCCCCATTGAAACTTTCACCGTTCACCAGCGGAGAGGCGTTTGCTTGGTTTCAGCGCGCAGAAGTCCAGTTTCGCATCAAGGGCGTGACTCGCTCAACCACCAAAGCAGATTATGTTCTCGCGGCGATACCCGAGGACACCTTCCCGGAAATATCCGACTGGCTTTATTAACAAGGAGACACCCCGATAGCGTATAACACCCTCAAAACATAGCTTCTGCAGCAGTACTCGCCGTCGCCAGTCGCCCGTGTAGCAAAGCGTTTTCAGCTCTAGCTACAACCGTTGGGGGACCAAAGGGCTTCGCTTGCCCTCAGGGAAATGACCAGTATCGCTCGCCTTCAACCTGCCGCAGACGGCTCTCCTCGTGAGGTGAACCCACTTCGTGCCCTTTGGATACGCCATCTAACCGGAACTATATGCGCTGCTATACCCGATGTCGATAGTTTACCCAAAAAGGACTTGATGACCAAAGCCGTCGCCCTTACGGACAGCCACTTCAAGACCTCCATCAACGCCTCCACCCTTGACGAAGAGGATGTCTATTCAACGTCAACCGAAGCTGACATGAATGCCGTAGGACATACACGCCCACACCGTGACGTGCCGAAGCAGCGACAAAGCCACCCACCACCCACCAATCCCTCGCGCCCCAACAAACGACTTCTACAGCCACTTACTACCTCCCATCCGCTTCAGTTTTGCTACTGCCACTTCAGATTCGGGGCAACTGCGAAGAAATGTGCCGAGGATTGTCAGTGGCCAAAAAACGTGTAATTAGGCCATCGCTCGTGGCGGTGGCCTCCCGTGTTTCTAATCTTTTCTGTTTACATGATGCAGGAAGGGGCTTGCGATTTTTGGTAGACACGGGTGCTTGTCGTTCTCATTTGCCAAGGAAACTCTTCAAGACACGACGTAGTCTATCTACATCTGCCGACGTCCGCTTTGTAGCTGCCAACGGATCTGCGATACCCACCTACGGTTACGAGAACCTCACATTATCGTTCGGAAACGGTAAATTCAATTGGAAGTTTCTCGTTGCTGACGTCACATTGCCAATCCTCGGTGCGGATTTCTTCTCTCATTTCCACCTTCTGGTCGATGTCGCCCACCAACGATTGGTCAACGCAGACTCGTACTTGTCTACACCTCTTCAACCCGCCCCCTCTAACCTCGCTCTCCACATTAGCGCACCCACGGATGCCTACGCCCACCTCCTCACGTCGTACCCGGAAGTTTTCTGTCCAGAACTTCGCCAAACGCCCACGGTTCCTGCCAAGCACGGTATTTATCACCATATCAAGACGACGGGACCACCAGTCTTCGCAAAATTCAGACGTCTGGCACTGGAACGATTGGCAGCCGCCAAACAGACGTTCGCCGAAATGGAGGAAATGGGCCTTTGCCAAAAGGCATCCAGCCCATGGTCGTCACCCTTACATATCGTTCTGAAGAAAGACGGCTCCCTCCGTCAGTGCAAAATTACAAGCGCCTGAACATACTAACAGAACCGGATCACTACCGCCTCCCCAATATTGCCGACGTGACCTCCTACCTGCACAAAGCAAAGGTTTTCTCTACGCTCGATCTCCTGAAGTGGTATTATCAGGTGCCTATGAACCCAGAAGACATCCCCAAGACCGCCATCACCACTCCGTTTGGTACATACACCTTCAATTACTCCTGTTTTTGCATTTCATTATCTCACGAATGGCATCTTAGGGGACCTCCCTGTCTGTGTATTTTAGGTGGAAGACATACTTGTGTTCTCCTCCTCAAAAGAGGAACACCTCCATCACCTGCGCTTCGTGCTCGACCGCCTGCAACAAAACGGCCATGTAGTCCGGTACGACAAGTGTACCTTTGGCGCCAACGAAGTGTCGTTCTTAGGGCACCGCATCACTCCTGAAGGAGTCCACCCCCTCCCTGAGAAGGTAGCAGCCGTTCAGAACTTCCCCGTGCCCTCAACCGTCAAAGCTCTGCAGGAATTCTTGGGCATGATCAACTATTATCACCGTTTTCTGCCAGCCATTGCGGCCACTCTTGCTCCCCTCTACGCCTCCCTCAACGGCAGACCAAAGGACCTGAAGTGGGGTCCCCTTCAAGATGCAGCCTTCTGCAATGCAAAGAAGGCCCTATCAACTGCTGTGGCTCTCACTTTTCCTATCCCACATACCCCTCTCCTTCTCTCCACCGATGCCAGTGACATCGCTATTGGTGCAGTAATCGAGCAGGTGGTCAACGGCTCGCCCCGCCCATTGGCCTTCTTCAGCAGAAAACTGTCCAAGGCCGAATCGGGTTATTCTACCTTCAATCGAGAATTGCTGGCGGTGCACTTGGCTGTCCGTCACTTTCGCCATTTCTGAGAAGGTATGCCCTTCGTCATTCGCACAGACCACATGCCTCTGGTGCACGCCTTTACTCGACAGTCTGATGCCTGGTCCGCCCGGCAACGCCGACATCTCTCCTCCGTGGCTGAATACAATTGCACCCTTCAAAATGTCCCTGGGAAAATGAATCCCGTTGCCGATGCCCTGTCAAGAAACACGTTGGCTGCCGTTCAACTGGGATTGGATTACAACGCCCTGGCTGAAGCCCAACCACAGGATCCAGAGTATCAAGAATGTAGGACATCCTGCACGTCCCTCCATTGGGAAGACTTTCCCCTCGATGACTCCAACACCACCCTCCTCTGTGACGTCAGTACTGGTAGACCATGACCTTGGATTCCTGCTCCCATGCGACATCAGGTGTTTAATTTCATTCACGGCCTTTCACAACACTCGTGCCGGTCTACTGCACAGCTGCTGAAGGCAAAGTTCATTTGGCACAGCATTTCTAAGGAGGCTAAGGATTGGGTCCGCGCCTGTACTTCTTGCCAAACTTCCAAAGTACATCGACACACGGATTCCGGAGTGGGCACCTTTCCTCAACCTCAGCATCGTTTCGCACACATTCACGTCGACGTTGTAGGCCCCCTACCAACATCACAAGGACATCGTTACCTGTTTACCGTCATCGACCCCTCCACTTGTTGGCCTGAAGCCATTCCCATTGAAAATGTAACGTCCGCCTCGTGTACATCTGTCTACTCTCTGGATAGGTTGCAAGATTTGGTATCCCTGAGCATATTACTTCCGACAGGGGAACCACTTTCACCTCTCAATTGTGGACATCATTAGCGAATCTCCTGGGCATCACCCTACATCAGACAACGGCCTACAACCCCGCTGGCAATGGAATGGTTGAACGTTTTCATCGTACCCTCAAAGCAGCTTTGATGTCCCGCTGCAAGGATTCCAAGTGGTTTACTCAGCTTCCCTGGGTCCTCCTGGGACTAAGGACCATTCCTAGAGACACCCTCGACGTCTCGGCAGCTGAAATGGTGTATGGCGACCCGTTGGTCATCCCTGCCGAAATTTTTCCTTCAACAGCATCCTCCGACGATCTCCAGCGCATGCGTCACGTAGTGTGAAAATCTACTCCATGCCACCAGACTTACAAGCCCCCAGCGAAGCATCACATACCAACAGACTTGCACTCTGTAACCCACGTCTTCCTGCGCAACGACACTAGCAAGCCACCGCTAACGCCCCCTTACACGGGCCCTTTCCTTGTGATCCGCCGCAGTCCGAAAGCATTCCTACTAAACATTCGTGGCAAAGAAGACTGGGTGTCCATTGATCGTCTAAAACCTGCTTATCTTCTGCCAGATGACCCACCTGCAGTTCGCCTCTCTAGATCAGGGCGCCCTATTTAACATGTACAGTATGTCATTTTTAGAGGGGGAGCCATGTACCAACCGTGTGTCACACGATCGTACATAGTTCATTTTGTGCTTGTATCTTCGCTCTCCCCTCGCACTAAAACGAACCTGAAAATTCATGTCTGCTTTTTCTCCTCTGTAACAGTGTCAATATTTGAACATTAAAATTCTTCTTTCTTTGAGATTTTATATATAAAGGAGAGTGTTCTTTGATAAACTAACTCAGTTGATCTCAACCTGACTTGGAGTCACAACCTTTCTCTCGGCACGTCACACTACCTTCATTTCTTCCAAGCTGCTTTTGTGGTATCTTCAATCTCATCATAAAACAATTTTCTTCCTGTTTGAAGGTAAATTATATTTATTTAATATGTACGAGTTTTAAATCAGGCCCTTTTTTTATATCCTATATATGCACTATCCTTACGTAGTTTCTGTGCATCATAACATTCAAATGATTCTTGCCCATCTCCAGCGTTTCTCTGCAAATCTACTTCCAGGTCCACAGTAAAAGTACGCTAGACACTAACTTCTTTCAATCTTATCTATACACAAGAGCGCACAAGGAATTTAAAGCTGTTGTGAAGCCATGGGATCGGTGCACCTACGTTTGTTGAATTTTAAAAAGTTTTTTTTTTCTTTTTTTTTAATGTGCATTAAGAAAATGGTGAATGTCAGGCAATATTTATTCCAGGATTTTTGCCGTTTTAAAAACATATATATTGACGTAAAAGATTGGTTTTACGGTCAACAACCCGTAAGAAATAATGACAAAGTTAGGTAAAAATTACGGTCGTCTGTATTTTACTGAAATACGGTTGAGAGCAGCATATTTTTATGGAGAATTTCCGATTAAAATTACGTTTTTTTTTTTTTTAACAATGTAACAAAGCACCGAACTTGATTAAGGGACAAAAACAGGAATGAAAAATCTGTTAAATGGTTACTGTATGTCTGCAGCACATAGTAATCATTGAATGAATATTTTGCCCTGGTATTTCTATAACTTTCAAGTACATTTTTTTTAAATTCTGTATCAACCTGTTTTATTTATTTTCTTTCTATATCTCTTTGATGGAGCCTCAAATCATCCTTCATGATGAAACCGTTTTTGGAATTATAAGATTATTTTCTTTATTGGAACAAAATGTTTTGCTTTTTTTTTTGTAATATGATAATTATATAGATTTTAAGGACTATACAATTTTTTTTGTTATACAATAGCAATATTTGCATAAATCCGTTTTTAATTACTTGAATGGATGGGGGTTATTGTTAATTTACACCATACGATATAGTATTCAATTAAGACTTGTGGCCTACCAGGTATAATTTTCATTGTTTTTTTTTTTCCTCAACTATAGTATAACAGCTGAGAGGCATCTCCTAAATATTCACTTAAGGTTATGGGTAGCTACAGAAAGTTGAATTTTTTTTTATCAGCAAGAGATGATTAACTCAATATAATAATCTTAATAATAATAATAATAATAATAATAATAATAATAATAATAATAATAATAAATAATTTCCTAGCATCCACGAGTTCTATGGAACTTAATAAACATAGCGTTACATGTTATATGTAACGCTAGGTACACATACACAAAAACATACAGACAACACACGCAAGGAGTTAATACATTTAAAAATCTTTTTATATTCTACTTTAGAATACTTGGTAGTGAATCAAAACAACTCTTCCATCGAGAAGTGCATACAAAGAGGTTTATGATATTTTCCACCAGGTAACAGCTGTATGGAGAATCTCTTTTTATGTTCTTTTTCACGCCATCTGCACAAAACTCAGAGTCAATAGTGTTTCATATTTTCATACAATAAAACGAAAAAAGGTAAGGTCTGGTATATATATGTTTTTTTTCTCTTCATGTGAATCGTTTTATATTATATATAATATATATACATATATATATATATATATATATATACATATATATATATATATATATACATATATATATATATATATATATATGTATATATATGTATGTGTGTGTGTGTGTGTATCTCTCTAAATCCTGTCCCGAATTCTCCGGGTTGGGTCCTGCATCTGATATCGCCATTCTCTCCAGAGACTCCTATCCAATGCTATCTGTGCCAGCTGCTGAAATGTCTCGCCTCTATTTGCTCTCTTGAAGGTTTTCACCCATGTATCTCTTGGTCGTCCTCTCGGTCTATTTCCGGCCACTTGACCATAAAGCACTATCTTTGGCCATCTGTCCTGTTCCATCCTCTGTACATGCCCAAACCATCTCCTCTGAATATCTTCCACTCTAATCAGAATTGTGTCCTCAACACCAGCCATTTCTCTCACTCTCTCGTTCGTAATTCTGTCCTCCCATCTTACACCACAGATTCTTCTCAGACATTTCATTTCAAAGGCTAATAACTTTTTTCTCTTCTCTCTTCTTCAGTATCCAGCATTCAGCACCGTATATCACTATGGGGATTACTATTGCTCTTAATAGCCTAATTTTCAACTTAATGGAAATATTTCTATCTTTCAAGATTCTTCTTAGCCTTCCAAATGGTTTCTGGCAACTTGAGATTCGGTCTTGAATTGCTCTTTCCATCTTTCCATCTGCTGTGAAAAACACTCCCAAATATTTAAACTCATTGACTTGTTCCACTTCTCCCCCTGATAGCTGTATTTCTAAGGCCTCTCTCTGGCGTCCAATTTTCATACTTTTGGTTTTCTCTCTATTTATCACTAATTCATACCTACTGCACTGCTCCTCCACCATTCTCAACACACTCTGAAGTTCCTCCTTAGTTTCTGCTAAAAGTACTATGTCATCTGCATACCTCATGTTAGATATTTTTGTCCCTCCTATATCTATGCCACCCTCATAATCTCCAAGTGCCATTCTCATAACCCATTCCAAGTATAGGTTGAAGAGGTGTGGTGATAGTGGGCAACCCTGTATAACCCCACCAGTGGTTATGAACTCTTCTGTCAAACACTTTCCTTTTCTTACTCTAGCCGATGTCCTTTCAACAATATCCTGATGGTTTCCAGTATTTTTGGTTCTAATCCCCATTCCTTCAAAATCCTAATCATTCCTTCCCTCCATATGGAGTCAAACGCTTGCCTGAGGTCAATAAATACACAATACAGATCTTTTTCCTTCTCCCAGAATTTTTCTATGATTTGTGAGAAGGTGAATACATGATCGATTGTTCCTCTACCCGCCCTAAATCCTGCTTGACCCTCATCAATTATTTCCTCTTCTTGCCTTGCTATTCTACTTTGTATGATTTTTGCTAAAACTTTATAAGCATGTGGTAATAGACTGATAGGCCTATAATTTTTGCAAAAGGTGGTGTCCCCTTTCTTGTGTGTTGGAATTATAATGTTTTCAGTCCAATCATTTGGAGCTGCTTGTCCATCTACTATATCCCTGCATAAATCACACAACCATCTTTCTACCATTTCACCGCCAGCTTCAAGCAATTCCTTTGGTAGTCCATCTATTCCTGGTGCTCTCCCACTTGACATAGCTCTTAAAGCTTTTCCCACTTCTTCTATCAGGAGATCTGGCGTTTCCTGTATGTTCTATAGCTCTCCTCTTAGTTCTGGATAATCTTCTCCAGTTACCCGTCTTCCACTTCCTTTTAGTTGTTCCTCGTAGTGCGTGTTCCAGATCTTCTCAACATCAGCCGTTGCTGATACCTTGTTGCCATCTGCATCTCTTACAGCAATTCCATTGTTTTTCCAACCCCTTGTTAATCTGTCTACTGCGGTGAATAGCTCTCTTGAATGGCCGTTTCTGAAACATTCCTCACATGTTTTACACAGGTCTTCGATCCATTTAAATTTTGCTCTTTTGCATTAATTGTGTGTATATATATATATATATATATATATGTGTGTGTGTGTGTGTGTATGTGTGTGTGTACAAGTAATAATCGATTAGGAAAATTACTTCACTCCTTATCCTTACCTCTCTCCAACGCCCCTTGTACATGTAACAAGTACAATTTGTATAGGATTGATACCTATAATTGGGCTTTTGATTAGCTAACAATATATTTTGCTAGACATTGGGTTTTTAATTCTATGACTAAGGTCATACCTTTTTGCTTTTAGAATATTAGAATCTGATCTATATATTTTTATAATACGCCTTATTTGTATTTTACATATGATTATTATAAGTTAGGGCCTAAAAATCAGAAGAAAAATAGTACTATTGGAATAATGTATTTTGATGCATTAATTAAAAAAACTAGCATGCAATTATGGTTTACTAATCACACACTTCAAATTTGAATGGAATTTGAGTGTTTTTATTTTTTTGTGAAAAGATGGCAGCACACGTCCCTTGTTCCATACATGTAAATGATACTATCCAATTATAAAAGGGTGATAGATTGATACTTATGTGGAAATATGTGTGGCAGGTATAAATCATATTTCCAGAATGCAAGGACTGAAGAGCTCTACATGTTGTTTCTTTTCATGGTCAATAGATGGCCTCACGTAGCGAGTAGTAAATTGTTAATCATCTCACCACCATCCACTATTTGAAATGTTTATTACTTGATTTCTGTTGCTATTTGGGAACAAAGTTGCTCTAAAACTGACACACATGGACTTTATATTACTTGCTGTTTGGCCATAACCTAATTCTTTGGAAATTACACATTTTACAATAAATGTCACAGAAATATTTCCTCAGCAAACAATCGTTAGTTCAATTACATTGAGGGTCAGGGGAGTTTCCAGATAGGGCCAAATGTACTGAAATCGATGAGACAATCAAGTAATTAAACAGTTATTTCATCTAATTTTCTATTACCTTTTAGTGAAACCAAAATATAAATAATATGTTACATGGTATTACATGTGTTGTTAGTAAAATCTACGTAGAATAACGATATTGTTACATCACGCAAAGCATAATGACGCGCACTCCTCTAGCTCCTCTCCTTACATCGTAACGAGTTTTGCTTTGCCACCTATAGATGGCATCAGAGGTATCATTTCAAAACTAATATAGTCAATTATTTGACGAACACGTGTGTCAAAAATGTGCTAGGAAGGTAGAGGCTAGAAAATTGGTAGTTGGTAAATTGTCCAACGATCGTTTCCTTATTAGAAATGAATGTTTTGAACAGAAAATGGTGTGATTTTTGTATATCATATTGGAAGCAATCTAAGCTTACTTATTAAAATGTTTAGTATTTACTCTCTTCATCAGAACACATGAATGGTAAGTCATGTCCCTGTAAGAGTGACCAACGGGTAACAATCATCAGCGTTGTTAAGGTTGGTGGGACGAGATTGGGACAGCCCTGCCAAATGAATTACCGTGAAAGGAGAATATCATCATTTATTGTAGATTCAAATTACTTGATGAGTAATAGTTATAGTCCAAGAGTTGCATGACTCTGGTGTAATTTGATCTTTCTATAATCAGCGTAATCAGCACAGACAAAACGAATAAAGAAAAAGAAAATCGTCACATTTCTGTCTATTTGCCTACGCTTGTCTGCGCAGTATCATCCACCTTCGAATTTGTGTTAGTTAATAAGGGCGTTACAGAGTGTAAAGCAGTTACAAAATAAACCTTGTTATAATTTCCCTTTTAAAAGTATATATGTCAGTAAAGCTGTTCTTGGCCAATTGGAAATATACAAGTATACAATGCTGATTCTGAAAGATCTTTGCGAGAGAGAGAGAGAGAGAGAGAGAGAGGAGAGAGAGAGAGAGAGAGAGAGAGACCACTGACAAGAAAGGGATGCTGATGATCTCTGCAAATCAATCAGAACAGCCGCACTATACCAATAACAAGAAGAGCCAATGTTCAAATATACTGGTGAAGTGTGGATGTTGCATTTAGATATTAAAGATATATTACAATTATTTTTCAATATTCATTTTTATTAGTACGAATTTTGATCGTAATGTTTTTAGGAATTTTGGGCTGAGCATAGAGGTGGAGATGGTAGGTTCCAGAAACGGAAATGTAAGCATGCATGATTAAAATATCTCTGGAATTGATGAGAATTCAAATAAAGTTTTGCTCTATACAAGGAGTTTATTTCCAAAGAAGGGTTTCTTCTGTAACGAAATCAAATTCAGTTTAAATCATAGACAATAAATCACAAGAAAGGTTTCCCTCTTTTAATTTTTTTATTCGATAGAAATGTTAAAAAAAATATAGATTGTTGGAGGTGAAGAAGGGTTAATTTAGATATATATAAAGTATTAAAACTGTTTTCCAAATTAGTTACAAATGCCGTATGATCAATAGGAATCCAAATACAGGTTAGGCTGGTCTAAACAGTCACATCAAACGAAAGAATATTTATATTATTTTATTTTGTGAAATACCACTTGGAGAACTTCCTCGACGATATTTTATCATTTAAAGCTTTTATATATTTATATATATATATATATATATATTATATATATATTTATATATATATATATATTTTTTTTTTTTTTAAACCACATGAAATATATAATGGAAAGGCATTTACCATTCATTATTATTTCATGCTTGTCCCAAGTAACCTGTTTGCCTATGCTCTTTTAGAGTTGCCGTTTTTCTGACGCTTTTGTAATTTCGAGTCCTATTATGATACATGAAGGGGAAACAAAGTTTCATATAACGTTGGATTCTTTTAGGTGATAAAGCGATGAAAAAATAGAATGCTATTTAGAATGTAAATGATTCATGTATATGAGAATCCAGTTCATTTATGGTAGTTTTCGAGGTTTTAAAAGATTAACTGACAGCCATTATTTGCATTACTATACTGTCGATATACCTTGTTATACATCTAGCAATCTATATATATATATATATATATATATATGTATATGTATATGTATATGTATATGTATATGTATATGTATATATATATGTATATATATATATACTATATATACATATTTAATAATAATAATAATAATAATAATAATAATAATAATAAAATATGTACATATATATATATATAATATATATGTATGTATGTATATATATACATATTTTATTATTAGTATTATTATTATTATTATTATTATTATTATTATTATTAATAATATTATTATTGTTGTTACTATCATTACTGGCTAATCGTCAATCCTAGTTGGAAAACGAGATGCTATAAGAGAAGTTTAAGAACAGTAATAACATTAAAATAATGGATCTTAAGCTGTGAAGGATGAAAGTTTTTCCCCCACGAACATTAAAAAGGGAACGCGGTACTAATAGACTAAGCCCTCTCGTATAATGATCCTGACTTGGCTCATCATTGCTTCTGCTGAGGTATTATCCACCGTTGATGAGAGCGCGCTGCTTCTACAAATTGACTTCGCATGAAAGATCGCGAGAGAGAGAGGAGAGAGAGAGAGAGAGAGAGAGAGAGAGAGTTTTATCACTCTATCCTCAGCTCTTTTGTTTCACGGATGAAATATTTTTTTTTCTGTGGTTAAGGATTGAAGTTTAATTTTCCTTATGGTATGTATATTTCAATGGAAAATTTTGAAATGTGAATCTTGAGATCTTTTGATTTTCTGATATGTGACATTTTAGGTATGAATGTTTATGAATTAAGCACATTTGAGCATTTATATGGTTGTCCAGAAAATTTCCCTCTCTCCGAATATGGATGACGATCAAAGAGGGAGCAGAATTTTAATTAAATTGTTTTTAGAAACTATTAGAATCTCAAAAGATAACTATCCCTCATTTACATCGCTTTATTCTTGTCATTATCTCGTTTCTGTAGATAATTAACATCTTCAGAAAGGGGAAACATTTCTCAACTGCTATTTGCAAGTTTATTGCCAACATCAAATATCAGGAGTAAATCTTAATGAATTTCGGACCAAAGGACGCTGAAATAACGAAGAGGAGTTATGCAATATTCATTCCCCTCCTTGTCTATTAGAGAGAGAGAGAGAGAGAGAGAGAGAGAGAGAGATAGTGAAAATGATGGTAATTTTTCATTTTTACTATTCATTACGAGAGA